>NW_013771926.1:0-4144 GCF_000517525.1 Limulus polyphemus
AAAGAAATTATAGAGTTACCAGTAAGGCCAAAATGGTGTGTACTTGTCGGCTCTTCTGAGACACATTCAGTTGCGTCTGCACTATGCATCAGAATATCACTTTGATGTTAAATGCAGTCAAATTAGACAAGTCCTACCATGAACTCATCGATATGATTGTTTGTAACCAAGATAAGAAAGATTGCTTCATCGATGTGACAGATGTCTAGGTATTCGAAATCTGAGAGTTTATATCGAAGAAAAACTTTCCGATAATGATAATGATGGAGCTGGAAGTGGGGAAAGAGATGATTTTGACAAGAGGAGATAAGATTTCAACAATGGATGACAGTTGACAGGTTAATTGCTGTCTCGTTATCAGTAAATGAATTTATCAACCAGCTAATTCACAAGTTAGATGACATAACAGCACACTTATTTACTTAAGAAACCTTGTTTGTGCTTTAGCAAGCAAAGTCACCCAATACCAATGTATCATCTTCGTGCAAACTTATCTTTGCATCTGGCTTATGACTATAATCAAAGCCTACATCATGAGTCAAGTCATCTGAAACAAAACAAAGGGAAACTTCCTTCAATTCACTGCCTGTTCTGTGATGCAAGATGATAGGATGCAAAGTGCATGATTGTTGATTCCAATGATAACTTTGCACCTTTTATCACAAATTTGTAGTTTTCAAATCCATCAATTACATCAAGGAGATAAATGGTAAGGTTAAGATGGTGCACTATTTTAATTTAATGAAATTTTTGCAGTTTTTATATTGTCCCACGCAACCATCACTGATGAATGAAGTGCTAGATGCGTATTTTGCCAGCTCAGTGGTAGTCCTTAAGTCCTGGCAGGAGGAAGGCATAAACTGTGTCAACACCAGTGCAAACAGTTTCTGGCCTTAACTGTCATGGTGGTTTGTATTGTAGAGCTTGTAGAACATGGTTATCAATAGCTAGAAAGGCTTGTAACAAGCATCAAGAATGTGGAGATACAGTCTAAAAACATGATCAAGAGAGCTAATGATATACTTCTCCTGGGAATATAAGATTCTTTTCCTGTCTTGAGTTTTCCATAAAAGGTTTCAATTGTTCTGGTTAGTGCAAGTGATCCATGGTGGGAATTTAGGTTAATATATATTTCATTCCCAGGGACAGTCATAAACTTCAATTTCTCTTCACCCCACTACCTGAGTTAAGATTAAGTGGCACTTAACTTCAGAGAATTTTGGATTATCATGGGGAAGTTTTTATTATTGAGCTAACTAGTGGGATTGCCTCAAGACATTAGGAGAAGCTGTGAGGATATTTGGAAATAAGACAAGGGAAGGAAGTAGTTTCTTGATGACTATGCTGCTGTTTCTTGGTGTGCTTGTTGTTATAAAGCCTTGAAAAGGTAAATGCATCTTGAGTTGGGTGCCATTAAAGAAAAAAATGATGATGGCTCTAATACTGAAGAACATACTAGGCAAACCATTTTGGCCAAATTTGTTGGAGATGCAAAAAGTGCAAAAATGAAGATTATGGTGTCCGTGTCCTTTACAATGGGATTATTCCCATCTTATCTGTCATTGGGTTTTTAGTGTTACATCTTATATGGGACCTGCTGCCACTTGGGATTGACGGTTTCTTCTTTGAAGTCTTATGAGTCATCATCATTGTCCATTCCAGTATTGGAAGTTTCTTTGGTATAAACTTATGAAATGATATCCTTGAAGGTACCATTTAGACATTGGGAACATCTCTATTATTCTGCTTCCTGGAACTTATCACATCAAGCTGACCTACCAGCTTGATCTTGAGTGCTTTTCAGACTGGCTTGGACAAGGTCAAACATTTCCTTGATCTCTTTCAGGAATATTGGTATAAATTTTCATTCATACATTTCCCTCACACTTTTGAAACATGTGAAGGTAGGTCCAAGAAAAGAGGTCCAGGCTATATGCTCAAAGAGTTATGGAGTAGGTATGCAGACAAGCAGTTGCAGTTCATCAAATTTCTCAAACCTCTTATATCTACTCTGCCTAAACAACATATTCAGACAGGTATGATCTGCCAAGTCAGAAAAAAATTTGGACCAAGATCATGAAATTAATCAATAAGGCAGAGAAGATTAAACTGACAGTGGAGACACAGTATACCTGCTTCTTAGCAAAGTTAGTAACCAAGAGCCCAGATCTCAATCCCCTAGGATGCCAGAAAACATTCAAAACACATTTCAGTACTGATTCCATTGGACTGCCTTCCAACAGCAAAACCTGAAACAATACAAAAGAAGCAAAAGCCTGACTCTAGCCTTTAGTATGCATTTGTTGCTTCATTGAGATTATTCTAGTTAGTTTCCTCAAAGTGAGCAATAACTAATGTCACCAAAACTATCATTTCAAATCAAACATAATGACATAATAAGTTCTTTGATACTTAGTGTAAAATTACTGCATACTGATACCCTAGAAAGCCTCTTCACTACAGAAACCCTTACAAGACTGTGCATAAGATTTACTACAAAGTGACAAAGCAAAATTAATGACAATGTCAGCCTTAGTAGCATTGTTATTGAAAGACAGTGAAAACAAGTTTGGTAACGATATTTCGAATAGTTGGAATAATCAAAAATAGTAGCAATCAGAAACCCGAATTTCGATAAATTGCCTATTTTAATCAAAATAAGTTTTTTATTATTATGATTTTTGATTATTCCATCAATCACAATTATGATAAAATCAATTTTCACAAAAATAATCATAATGTATTTAAAGTTGTAATTTCTTTTTTTTTAAGTTGAAAAAATGATCATTACGTACGCAATAAAGTTACAATTAGGAGCATTTTTTAATAAGGCCAATTAAAAAAAATTGATAACCGGGATGAATATTCCTCTCTTTACAAACGAAAACTTTTAAACACTCACTTTATTTGACCTTTGGTTGGAATGCTTCGTTTGTTTTAGAAAGTGGTTTATTTCAAAATGTCTAGAGTGATAGCAAAAATCTTCAAACTTGAAGTGAATGATGAATTTAGGCAATGAACCTCAACAATTTGTTTGTCACTCACAACGGTCACATAACGTTATGTATCGATCACGTGCTAGCCACAAGGTCATTCCCCATTTTTATGTTTCACTCGTTGAAATAAAAAACGGAAAAGCTCTTCTTTTTTTTTTGCGTGTCACATTTATCGATAACTTCAACCATTTCAAATTTAGTGAAGCTTCAAGGTACATTCTCAGATTACAAAGTTTAAGGTTGAACTGTCAACAATACTATACAATGACATCGTCAACTTTACTGTACATAATCGGAACGGGGCCGATTGTGCGCGGTAATTATTAACAATCGATGATTTCCGATTATGACATGATCGGTAAAATAGTAATATTACGTTTTTTTTTTATATTTAGCTAGTGCAGTCTGCAAAGTTGGATTTAAGTGTTTGGCCTAACATGTTGAAACAATGTACATGCAGTAAGGTAGATTCTCCAACCATCTTACAAGTTTGCAATTTTTACTTGACAAATGTCAAAGTGACAGGTGTAAATTCCGAGATTTGAAACACATTCAATAAAAGCTTTTGTGTCGAGCCAGGAGATGATAAATTTTAAATAATTTCACCAACACGATGTGGGCCCTCTTTATCTAAAATCACGAAATATTAGATTTTACTGTCGATAAAGGCATATACGCTCTCCTGTTAGTTACACGTGCAACGAGCAGTCAGTTGCGACAATTGCCCACTTTCGTGATTCTTGTTTTTCAGCCATTTGCTTCCTACCCGAAAAAACAAACAAAATATCTAGTTTTTCCCATTAAGAAGCAATCCAACCAATCAACAGTCATACTTGTCGAGCCACAAATAACTTTAAATTAACCTCTTGGAACTGGGCATATCAAGACACACAGTAGAATGTCGTGCGGCCAAAACAGCCTGTAGGACACACTGTGGTAATCTAAACTCAGATATTTTCAGTGGATGTGCTCTACTGGACTCTTACTTCACATACCAAACTTCAAGACAATCCATTAAGAAATACATAAAATCACTAATTTTGAATTTTTCTTTTTTTTTTCTTCGCACCGAAAGTACAGAAACTTTATTTGATAGAAATAAACTTTCGCGGATTTTTTTTTTAAACTTGGTACACTGATAGATCTTT
>NW_013771927.1:0-768 GCF_000517525.1 Limulus polyphemus
AAACAATGATAACTTTCTCCGAAATCCTTTGATGATTCTGTAGAGATCACAGATAAGGTTATCATTTCCCTGAAGTTTCAAATTCAATTCATTCATGTAGGATGTGATGTCAACCAAAAATGACAACTTTGACAGCCAGGTAGGATCTCACAGAAGTGGATCAGCTCTATCCTTTTCGGTGAGAAAAATATCTATTTCTCTTCGGAGCTTATAAAAACGAAACAGGACTTTACCGCACCTGAGCCACCTCACTGCTGTGTGATAAGGCATGTCACAGAATTCAGAATCAATTTTTTCAAGAAAAGCCTGTAACTGGCGGTGATTAAGTGCATGACCCCGAATGAAGTTCACCGCAGAAACGACGGTTTCAGTACGCAAGAAATATCTTTCCCACAGAGTGCTTGCTTATGTATAATGCAGTGTATAAATAGAGCACCCGCGAGTTGAAGATCTTCCAACTTAGTTCGTATCTGCCCCACCAGACCCTTCCTCACTCCAGCCATGTTTTTTTCCTCCATCAACTATAACACATCGAAGCTAATTCCACTGAAGGTTATAGCCTTGCAAAGTTTTCTGCACTTCCATGAAAATGTCTTCTCCAGTTGTTGTTCCGTGCATACTGCAAACGGATGCCAACTCTTCTGTGATCCAAATTAACACCAGGAATGAACACGAGAAGTTGTGACGTACTCGAGAGATCAGTAGACTCATCCAGCACCAGAGAATACCACAAGAAGTTCCTAGCTTTCTCGCGTATCTGTAACACTA
>NW_013771928.1:0-768 GCF_000517525.1 Limulus polyphemus
CATATAGATACATACAACAAACAGTACTATTATATTTATATAGATACATACAACAGACAGTACTATTATATTTATATAGATACATACAACAGACAGTACTATTATATTTATATAGATACATACAACAGACAGTACTATTATATTTATATAGATACATACAACAGACTGTACTATTATATTCATATAGATACATACAACAAACAGTACTATTATATTTATATACATACATACAACAGACAGTACTATTATATTTAAAACGCCCATAAAAACCGCAACACGCAAAACTGAAAATTAGTAAGTACCCCCGTTTGGACCTAATGAGCCTCCATACTAATTTTGGTGAAGATCCAGCCACGTGCTGCGAAGTAGTTATATGGACATACAACAGACAACAGACAGTACTGTTATATTTATATAGATACATACAACAGACAACAGACAGTACTATTATATTCATATAGATACATACAACAGACAGTACTGTTATATTTATATAGATACAGACAACAGATAGTACTGTTATATTTATATAGATACATACAACAGAGAGTACTGTTATATTTATATAGATACATACAACAGACAACAGACAGTACTATTATATTTATATGGATACATACAACAGACAGTACTGTTATATTTATATAGATACATACAAGAGATAACAGACAGTACTGTTATATTTATATAGATACATACATACAACAGACAGTACTATTATATTTATATGGATACATACAACAGACAGTACTGTTATATTTATATAGA
>NW_013771929.1:0-1353 GCF_000517525.1 Limulus polyphemus
ATATATATTACACCATCACATCAGAGTTAATAATATATATTATACCATTCTGTCAAAGTTAATAATATATATCACACCATTCTGTTAAAGTTAATAATATATATTACACCATTACATCAGAGTTAATAATGTATATTACACCATTATATCAGAGTTAATAATATATATTACATCATTATATCAAAGTTAATAACATATATTATACCATTCTATCAAAGTTAATAATATATATTACACCATTATATCAGAGTTAATAATATATATTACACCATTATATCAGAGTTAATAATATATGTTACACCATTATATCAATGTTAATAACATATATTATACCATTCTGTCAAAGTTAATAATATATATTACACCATTCTGTTAAAGTTAATAATATATATTACCCCATTATTACACCAAAGTTAATATCATATATTACATCATTCTATTAACGTTAGTAACATATATTACACCATTATATTTCCTCTCTCTGCCAGAGCTAATAACGTATATTACACCATTCTATCAACGTTAATAATATATATTACCCCATTATATTTCCTCTCTCTGCCAGAGCTAATAACGTATATTACACCATTCTATCAACGTTAATAACGTATATTACACCATTCTATTTCCTCTCTCTGCCAGAGCTAATAACGTATATTACACCATTCTATCAACGTTAATAATATATATTACCCCATTATATTTCCTCTCTCTGCCAGAGCTAATTACGTATATTACACCATTCTATCAACGTTAATAACGTATATTTCACACCATTCTATTTCCTCTCTCTGCCAAAGCTAATAACGTATATTACACCATTCTATCAACGTTAATAACGTATATTACACCATTCTATTTCCTCTCTCTGCCAGAGCTAATAACGTATATTACACCACCATAGCAAGTTATTAAACCACATGAAAAGATTCCAGTATATCAAGTATAGCAGTTGATGTGTGTTGTCAGAACTTTGCGGGAATTTACATGTTTATATTATGAAAAGTTGAGGAGATGAAATATAAGTGACCACATGAACATCATGAAACGTTTAAAATAAAGAACATAGGTGACCACATGAACATCATGAAACGTTCAGAACATAGGTGACCAAATTAACATCATGAAACGTTTAGGATAAAAAACATAGGTGACCACATGAACATCATGAAACGCTCAGAACATAGGTGACCACATGAACACCATGAAACGTTCAGAACATAGGTGACTACATGAACACCATGAAACGTTCAGAACATAGGTGACCACATGAACATCATGAAACGTTCAGAACATAAGTGACCATATGAACATCATGAAACGTTCAGAACATGAGTGACCACATGAACATCA
>NW_013771930.1:0-768 GCF_000517525.1 Limulus polyphemus
CCGAGTTAATGTGAAAATGTTAAGAGGATCTAATTTTATCATAGTAATCACACAAGGAAATGTGTTGTTGAAGTAACAGAAATATATCTCAAAATAACAGAGGCCTTACTTGATTGAGGTTAACTCATACATAATCACAACTTGACTAAAATTAAATACACGAAGTGAGACATAGTAAACTCCAGTAAAACAAAATAAAACTACGAGTAACATAACAAACCTTTCTTCATGGTTCAACAATACTTGTATGATCAGTGAATAAGTCTAACATTATCAAAGTTTCCACATTTGGTCATGTAAATATTACCATATGAAAACATTTGCAAGAAATAACACAGAATTAATGTTTTAGTACCTTTAATGAATTTTATTTCATTACTTTACTCTTTTTGGTATTAAAACAGAGCTAACAAAAGGTCATATAAATATCATGAAAAACCACAATAAAATGGAAACATGCCATCTTTACCTAATTTTACAATCTTCCAAAATAACTTACAAGACACTTGAAGCAATTAAACTGTTGTGCTATTTACACAGAATTCCACAAGATTTTAGTTTGATGTGATGAACTGAAAACTTTGACTTATATGGTTTTAAAAAAGTAGGAAACATTATTTTTCTGTGTGTCTTTGTGATTAACAAGTTGATCTGGCACACAAATAATAACTTTAAAACTGTAAAGTTTCTTTTGTACCCCTTCCCTCCCTTACATTATCATTACAAAGAGCATTTGAAAGTGTCCAGCTAGATCTAGCATTCAGGTTT
>NW_013771931.1:0-768 GCF_000517525.1 Limulus polyphemus
TCCCCTCTGAAACTCTGTTGCTCTTTCCATATACTCATCCTTCCGCATACAAGTTCGAAATGACTTCCGAGCAAACTGCTGATCATACTTAATGGCAAAACTATTTGCATATTTCGTCGTCACACCCATTTTCCTGCAATCAGAGGTATGTCCCATAACGTTTGGTAGGATAGTGTATATAAAAGCCAGTGTGTGTCACGTCACGCTTGATTTCTCGAGATAGGAGGAGTCATAAAAGCCAAAATGCATTTATCCAAATAGAATAGTTCGATTACTGATTGTCCATTACGATTTTAGTTAAGGGGGTGCAATGGGGCCCTGAGGGGGGCGCCATGAAACCCTATAAGTGTAGTGAGTGTTGATATAATAAGCCTAAAGTAAAAACGCAGTGTGGGATCCTAGCCTAGACACAAGTGCATAAAATTTATCATAAAAGTAAAAATGTCGATTCAGTTTTAAGCTTAAATCGTTTCTGAATTAAGCTATTTTCTTCTATATCACCAACTTTTTAAATAAAAAACAAAAATTTTGATCAACGGAGTCTCTAAATTAAGAAATCAACAAATATATTTCCAGTTTTGTTCTCTATACATTTTATCTTATGCTTTCAGTCCATAGACATTAGGTTATTTTTCGTTGCTAAGCAACATGACATAAAAGCCATCGTTGGAACGTAGTGTTACCAAAACGCGCTGGCTTATCTATATATTTGTTAATCTAACTGATTTTTACCAAGAATTATTCTATGAATACGTCACGAATTCATTT
>NW_013771932.1:0-1250 GCF_000517525.1 Limulus polyphemus
CAAGAATTTTATGATATACCGGACAATAAATGAACCGGAATCCATGATATACTAGACAATAAGTGAACAAGAATCCATGATATAACGGAGAATAAATGAACAAGAATCCATGATATACCGGAGAATAAATGAACAGGAATCCATGATATACCGGAGAATAAGTGAACAAGAATTTATGATATACCGGACAATAAATGAACCGGAATCCATGATATACTAGACAATAAGTGAACAAGAATCCATGATATACCGGAGAATAAATGAACCGGAATCCATGATATACTAGACAATAAGTGAACAAGAATCCATGATATACCGGAGAATAAGTGAACAAGAATCCATGATATACTGGACAATAAGTGAACAGGAATCCATGATATACCGGAGAATAAATGAACCGGAATCCATGATATACCGGACAATAAGTGAACAGGAATCCATGATATACTGGACAATAAGTGAACAGGAATCAGTGATATACTTGGCAATAAATGAACAAGAATCCATGACATACCGGATAATAAATGTTGAAGTTTTTAAACACGTTGATCACAAAGATGTAAAAGTGGGGCTAGGAGTTTCTGTACAATTTAATAGAAATGGTTCATCAAGTTGTGACACCATGACACAAGACAAACGGATAACACTATAAAATCAGTACTGCTATTTTTAGAGATAAAACACGTAATATTTAGCAAAGAAAATTCTATCAAAACTTCATTATTAGTCGTTGTGTTGGTTAGTAATGAACATAGTCACGTAAGCCCAATTACTAATTAGTCAATTATTTTCTTTTTATTTAGTATATACTAATTACTAATCAGTATGTATCATACATTTTGTCTACTAACATGCTGCCATCTTTAGCGAAGTCTATTTGGTGGTAGTGGCAGAGATTCATTAGAACATTTCCAAGAGGAGTGAGAATCCACATTTTAATGAAACAGACGGTATCTTGATTAGTGTGGTATCAGCTAGAAGGATTTAAAAGGCTTATATATTTCTAATTCAGCATTATGTATTATTTCATGTACGGCTTGATCTTCTATAGTATAATGTACTATGGCTGATAGATCAGCTCCTATAAGACAGTGTAATTCTACCATGCTCAATGGCAGTTGTTGTTAGTACGTTTATTTCTCCAGTTACATCAGCTATTACACTGTCTTATAGGTCTACCATGCTCAATGGCAGTTGTTGTTAGTACGTTTATTTCTCCATTTAGATCAGTTATCACACTGTCTTATAGG
>NW_013771933.1:0-769 GCF_000517525.1 Limulus polyphemus
AACAGTTGTTAGAGGAAAAAGAAAAGAAACAAGAAGAAAGATTACAGCAGTGGCAAGAAAACTTACAACAATGGCAGCTCGAACAGCAAAATAAACAAGAGAGATTACAACAGTTGTTGGAGGAAAAAGAAAAGAAACAAGAAAAACGAGAAAAGAAACAAGAAGAGAGATTACAGTAGTGGCAACTGGAACAAGAAAAGAAACAGGAAGAAAGTCTCCAACAGTTGCAGGAAAGTCAGCAGCAACTACAGGAAAATCAACAACAATGGCAAGAGGTAGAAATGGAAAATATCAGTAAATTTAAAAGCGAATTAGATACGTTAAAGAACGATGTATTGTCTGTTTCACAAGGAGGATACATTGACCAACGACTTAATCAGCCCCAGACAATGGCAAGCCCCTTACAGAGCCCGCAGCTAAACCCTAATGCAGACATATTCAGTACTGTTAGAAGTCACATCCCAGATATGAATGTCAGTAATAGGAGTGGTCCAGTGCGAAGGAAGCCACAGGAATTCGATGGGAAGGCAACGTGGGAAGCATATAGAGCACAATTCGAGCTACTGGCAGAGATGAATGGATGGACAGAGGAACAGAAAGCTGTATATCTGGCAACGAGCTTGAAGGGACAACCACTGGAATTACTTGGACAGTTGACAGCAGCCGACAGACACAAGTATAGAGCACTGGTAGAGGCTCTGGAACTCAGGTACGAAACCCAAAACCAGTCTGAAGTCTACAGGGCCAGGTTTAGGACAAGAGTCCGTGC
>NW_013771934.1:0-983 GCF_000517525.1 Limulus polyphemus
GAACGAATATAAACATCATGTTATAAGACACTTTACTAAGATGTAACAAATATAAACATTATGTTATCAAGACACTTTACTAAGATGGAAGGAATATAAACATCATGTTATAAGACACTTTACTAAGATGGAACGAATATAAACATCATGTTATAAGACACTTTACTAAGATGGAACGAATATAAACATCGTAAATGTGTAGTATTCGTAGCTCCGGTTATACGGCCAATTTATAATTTATGTGTTGAACCAGTAAATGTGTAGTATTCGTAGCTCCGGTTATACGGCCAATTTATAATTTATGTGTTGAACCATACAGATTTAATCTCACCGTTTTTATTCCTCTCTGCTTTTTTTTAACCACAATGACCTAGCTGTTCCCATCACGTGTTTCGACCTCGAATTTTCACGTTACAAGCCCACAAAGTTAACCACTGAGCGACTGGAAGACATATTATGTAGTAAAATATATCATTCTCAAACTAAGCAAGCATTAGTATTATGATAACAGGTCAATAAACATGCAAAACACGTTTTTATGACGTAATAAAATAACCTCTGCTTTTCAGGATGAACAAGTGTTGACATGTACGTCACTTAATCTGATGAATAAAGGAAACTCGTGGGACACTTTTTTATCGGAAAAATTTATTTAATTTCTCTAACAATAATAACTAGAGAGATATTATAATGAGTGCTTCACTCCTACCTCTACCTCAACTATCTTAATTGTTTTATGGTTTTGACCAATGCTACACATGTTTCATAGTTTTGACCAATGCTACACTTGTTTGATGGTTTTGACCAATGCTACACCTGTTTTATGGTTTTGACCAATGCTACACATGTTTGATGGTTTTGACCAATGCTACACATGTTTGATGGTTTTGACCAATGCTACACTTGTTTGATGGTTTTGACCAATGCTACACATGTTTGATGGTTTTGACCAATGCTACACCTGTTTCATAGTTTTGACCAAT
>NW_013771935.1:0-768 GCF_000517525.1 Limulus polyphemus
GTCAAGACGCCTAACAATGCACCTACAAAATGGAGCCATCAAAGAACATTGTGCCCGCATCCACAACCAAAAACTCACACGTCAGGACCTAGTACAAAACACCAAAGTAAACCGCCGATTTAACGACTTCACAACTCTTCAAATACACGAAGCAATAAAAATCCTACAGCAGGATGCAATGGCCAGAGCTCTTGATTTGAATCCTACATTAAGTCCAGCACAGAGGTACCGAGGTTGGTACAGTCATCTGGATTCAAGGCCAGAAAAGGACAGATTTCAGAGAAGTTTGAGGGACTTTGCTGGCACTGTAATAAACCTGGGCACAAGAGAGCTCAATGCTTGCAACTTCAATACAGGGTAGGTGTCACAGCAGGAAAGGCTGCTACCCAGAAAGGTTGTTGGAACTGTGGAAAGCACGGACATTTGAGGAGCCAGTGTAGGAGGAATATTACCAATAAGTCGGCCTCAAGGAGACCAGTAGTTGTTGGTGTTGAGCGACGCTCACCAACTCCCATCATGAAAGTCCCAACAGCTAGGTGTAAAATGCCAAGCACACACAGTGTCTATGTGACAGGAAAGCTGGATGGCCAAAGGTGCAACTTTGTCATAGACTCTGCATCTCAGCAAACCCTTGTGAGCATTAAGGTGTTAGATCATGAAGGAGTACCAGAAGCCATACAGAAGCTTTATGGTGTGACAGGACATTCTACAAGATTGTGGGGACCAGTGTGGGTAACTATTGAGCTCATGGGCATAAAGGAGAGACAG
>NW_013771936.1:0-767 GCF_000517525.1 Limulus polyphemus
ACGTTGTGTTCGAAGTCTTTGTTTACAAAATTATTATAACAGGTGACATTATGTTCCAAGTCTTTGTTTATAAAATTATTATAACAGGTGACGTTGTGTTCCAAGTCTTTGATTGTAAAGTTATTACACCAGGTGACGTTGTGTTCGAAGTCTTTGATTGTAAAATTATTATACCAGGTGACGTTGTATTCCAAGTTCTTGTTTATAAAATTATTATACCATGTGAGGTTGTGTTTTAAGTGGTGTTTCTTATTTTATAAAATTATTATAACAGGTGACGGTGTGTTCCAAGTTTTTGTTTATAAAATTATTTTACCAGGTGACGTTGTGTCCCAAATCTTTCTTTATAAAATTATTATAACAGGTGACATTGTTTTCGAAGTCTTTGTTTATAAAATCATTATAACAAGTCACGTTGTGTTCCAATTCTCTGTTTATAAAATTATTATAATAGGTGACGTTGTATTTCAAGTTGTGGTTTATAAAATTATAATACCAGATGACGTTCTGTACGAAATCTTCAAGTATAAATTTATTATACCAGGTGACATTGTATTCGAAATCTTTGTTTATAAAATTATTATAACAGTTGACGTTGTGTTCCAAGTTTTTGTTTATGAAATTGTTATACCAGGTGACGTTGTGTTTTAAATGGCGTGTTTTTGTTTATAAAATTATAATACCAGGTGACGTTGTGTTTTAAGTGGCGTGTCTTTGTTTACAAAATTAATATACCAGGTAATCTTCCAAGAGGCGAGACTTTGTTT
>NW_013771937.1:0-1740 GCF_000517525.1 Limulus polyphemus
CTTTGACGGAATAAACTATTATTCTTATCTCCTTTCCACTGTTAATCATACTCTACATATTAAACGTTAAGCCTATGTTAATCGTTAGGCCTATCACGTCCACGGTAGTTAACTTCACGCCGAACTTTTCCTTGCCTGTAACTTTACTCTCTTTTGCTATTATCTGTCTAATGTTTCCGCTCGTCTCGCACTATTTATATGTCTAACACTTAATCGTCTGCTCGACGTCAATGTATTGCACGCGACGTTCGATAGCCTCAACATCATTGACTTTTTAACACAACTTCCTACAATCGTCTGCTTTTGACTCCTATTATAACAAAAACTAAATGATAATAAAATATTCACTCATAAAAATAAATCAATCCATAATATCTAAACTAAACAGTCTTTTATATCAAGACAAAGAGAATAGAGAGAGGTAATGTTAGTGAATTTAACTCCACAAAGACAGAATGGATGAATGTGTGGGTTCAAGAGCAATACTAGCATTACGCAAAGAGATTTATAAATATAACAATAGTATTTCAAGGCCTTACAGGGTTGTAGCAATACAAATAGTTTCCTATACTGTACTGACAAAAATAAGAAACCCTACAACCCGAGCGCTTTCGAAAGCTATATCTTTTTTCATCAGAGTAAACTGAGAAATATTTACAAAATTACACTGTCATCGGAAACTTTTAATATATTCTTGACTTTGTTATAAGTTTCTAAAGTATACTGGTAACAAAATTATCACTAGAAAAAAAAAAGCTGCTGTTGACAGGACCGAAGTGGGGACTTTTGTCATGTAATGGAATAGGTGATAACCATTACACCATAGAATCTGAAACGCGTTATTATTAAGATTAAAACTGAACTTTAAAAAAATGATAAATATGCATATTCTTCAATGTATCTTTTGCGACGTTTAAACGACAAATAGATTTTAGTTTGACCACTAGCAAATTAGTGTTTGCAAATCGTTTTCCCCTAGCAAATTAGTTTTTGCAAATTGTTTTCCTATAAAATATATTATATTTTCAACAGTAAGGCAGAATCTTGTGAAAACGCTGTCTCGAGGTTTCTGCATATTATTCTGAAATATTTCAATGCCCCTCGCTGTATGAGCTCTTATCTTCTCCTTTGTGATCTTCTGACAAATAAGACTCTTTCCATAAGCTGTGGATGTATTTGAGTATTATGCAGAAAGATAGTTCAATGTCGAGAAACAGACTTAAATTTCAATTATGAAAAATGTATTTAATATTATATATATTTTTCTTCTCAGGTTGGTTTATTTGAAAATCCCACGTCAGCGATAGGTATGAGGCCTAACGTAATGGTCAGATTAGTGATTAGGTAAGAAGCAATTATATCCATGTGTACTATATGTAACGTTACATAAGTGTTGAAACTGATGTTTATATGTGATCTAACAGGTTAAGACATATCATCAACGTAAACAGCAGACTTCAGCCGCTTTCCATAAAATGAATATAGAGTATTAAAACAAGAAAGAATATGAGTAGAGATAGTCAGTTGAATATTACATAAAATACAGTAAGCTAAACTTTGTTACAGCTTCTAAACATTCAGAAATATAAAGTGAGGTCGGTTCATAGTTGAACAGTTACAACAGTCTTGTAACACTTACTCCCAACATGTAGCTATAACACGTAATGTATCATAACGAAGCACATATATTTTAATGTTTTATAAGAGCTTATATGACTTTCATACGTTTGATAATTCAAA
>NW_013771938.1:0-768 GCF_000517525.1 Limulus polyphemus
ACATTGCCTCGCCGTCAGTTCTTACCAGTTTATATATACAAGACTACCGCATATCTAGTAGGCTCTCGAGATTTCAGGAAGGGACGTGAACGCCTTTCGTATGCCAAACAACTTCCAGCATTCATGGAACACAGCTGATTCAAAGTTATGGCCTTGGTCTGAATGCAGTTCGTATGGCATACCAAATCTGAAGAAGAAATCACTAATAGCCAAAGCTACAGTTGTAGCTTCCTGATTCGGTATTGCATATGCATCGGGCCACTTCATGAAATAATCCATCACCACACAAATGTACCTGTTTCAAGCACGAGTTTGGGGCAAAGGAGAAGCAATGTCAACAGCTACTTTTTCCATTGGTGTGTCAACTTGATATAACTTCATTGGAGCACGTCCCTTATGCTCGGTCCCCTTTTAGCACAACATGTACTGCACCATTCTTCCACATCTTGCCTCATACCTATCCAGTTAAATCTCTGTTGTAGGTGACTCATTGTCTTCTTAACTCCAAGATGTCCGCCTGCTAAACTATCATGGGATTGATGCAGCACAACTTCCCGTAACTTTCTTTGTATAACTGTATGCCAGGTCGTCACTTTCCCATCTCCTGAGAAGAATATAATCTTCAAGCTTCAATTGGTCCCATTGTGCCCAATAGTTCTTTGTCACAGGGCTTAAGCTAGACACCTTCTCCCAAGCAGGGCGCAAAACACTTGCTTTTAGAAAATCCATTATTGGCTTCAAATCTTGGTCTTTCTCCTGCTCTGATTT
>NW_013771939.1:0-1062 GCF_000517525.1 Limulus polyphemus
CACTGTGTCCTGTCAATAAGAAGATACAGGATTTATCTATACTGTGTACTTTCAATAAGAAGACACATAATTTAATAATACTGTGTCCTGTCAATAAGTAGATAAAGGATTTATCAACACTGTGTACTGTCAATAAGAAGGCACAAGATTTAACGATACTGTGTACTATCATAACAAGTCATAAGATTTAATGATACTGTGTACTATCAATAACAAGCCAAAAGATTTAACGATACTGTGTACTGTCAGTAAAAAGACACAAGATTTAAAAATACTGTGTGCTGTCAATAAGCAGACACAAGATTTATCAATACCGTTTATTCTCAATAAGAAGACACAAGATTTAACAATACTATGTACTATCAAAAAGAAGACAAGATTTAACGATACTGTAAACTGTCAATAAAAAGACACAAGATTTAACAATACTGTGTCATGTCAATAAGAAGATACATGATTTATCAATACTGTGTACTTTCAATAAGAAGACAAAAGATTTAACAATAATGTGTCCTGTCAATAAGAAGATACAGGATTTATCAATAATGTGTACTGTCAATAAGGAGACACAAGATTTAACAATACCGTATCCTGTGAATTAGAAGATACAGGATTTATCAATACTGTGTCCTGTCAATTAGAAGATACAGGATTTATCAATACTGTGTACTGTCAATAAACAGAAACATAATTTAACAATACTGTGTCCTGTCAATAAGAAGGAAAAGGATTTATCAATACTGTATACTGTCAATAAGAAGACACAAGATGTAACGATACTGTTTACTATCATAACAAGTCATAAGATTTAATGATACTGTGTACTATCAATAACAATCCACAAGATTTAACGATACTGTGTACTGCCAGTAAAAAGACACAAGATTTAACAATACTGAGTCCTGTCAATAAGAAGATACAAGATTTAACACTACTGTGTCCTGTCAATAAGTTAATACAGGTATTGTTAAATCTTATGTCTTCTTATTGACAGTACACAGTATCGTTAAATCTTCTGTCTTCTTATTGACAGGACACAGTATTGATTAATCCTGTGTCCTG
>NW_013771940.1:0-791 GCF_000517525.1 Limulus polyphemus
AAGTCCAAGTAAACAGTTTTGATTCAGTTTCTTCATATTAGGCAAGTCCAAGTAAACAGTTTTGATTCAATTTCTTAAACCTAACCTTCAGACTTACCACTGAAGGACTACAACGTGAAATTCGAAAACCAAATGCTATGAAATACTCTACTAACTTCGAACTGTATTTTTAATAAATGATATTGTTCTTTTTTTCAAGATGTAAAATTTGTATAAACTATGAATGTTTATTCCTAACGACGGTAGTAGTCTCCGTCTCTGGCCAAAGTAGGTAATCTTACACAAGCAACTTTTCGTATGTGGACAAAGTAGGTAATCTTACACAAGCAACTTTTCGTATGTGGACAAAGTAGGTAATCTTACACAAGCAACTTTTCGTATCTGGCCAAAGTAGGTAATCTTACACAAGCAACTTTTCGTATGTGGACAAAGTAGGTAATCTTACACAAGCAACTTTTCGTATCTGGCCAAAGTAGGTAATCTTACACAAGCAACTTTTCGTATCTGGCCAAAGTAGGTAATCTTACACAAGCAACTTTTTGTATCTGGCCAAAGTAGGTAATCTTACACGAGCATCTTTTCGTATCTGGCCAAAGTAGGTAATCTTACACAAGCAACTTTTCGTATGTGGCCAAAGTAGGTAATCTTACACAAGCAACTTTTTGTATCTGGCCAAAGTAGGTAATCTTATACAAGCATCTTTTCGTATCTGGCCAAAGTAGGTAATCTTACACAAGCAACTTTTCGTATCTAGCCAAAGTAGGTAATCTTATACAAGCAACTTTTCGTAT
>NW_013771941.1:0-1873 GCF_000517525.1 Limulus polyphemus
ATTGTTAAATCTTGTGTCTTTTTACTGACAGGACACAGTATTGTTAAATCTTGTATCTTCTTATTGACAGGACTGAGTATTGTTAAATCTTGTGTCTTTTTACATTTATCAATACTGTGTCCTGTCACTTGTGTCTTCTTATTGACAGTACACAGCACAAGATTTAACAATACTGTGTACTGTCAATAAGAAGACACAAGATTTATCAATAATGTGTCCTTTCAATAAGAATATAAAGGATTTGTCAATATTCTTATTGACAGTACACATTATTGATAAATCCTTTTTCTTCTTATTGACAGGACACAGTATTGATAAATCTTGTGTCTTCTAATTGAGAGTACACAGTGTTGGTAAATCCTGTATCTTCTTATTGACAGGAAACAGTATTTTTAAATCTTGTGTCTTTTTATTGACAGTACACAGTATCGTTAAATCTTGTGGCTTGTTATTGATAGTACACAGTATCATTAAATCTTATGACTTTTTATGATAGTACACAGTATCGTTAAATCTTGTGTCTTCTTATTGACAGTGCACAGTATTGATAAATCCTTTATCTTCTTACTGACAGGATACAGTATTGTTAAATCTTGTGGCTTGTTATTGATAGTACACAGTATCGTTAAATCTTGTGTCTTCTTATTGACAGTACACATTATTGATAAATCCTTTATCTTCTTATTGACAGGATACAATATTATTAAATTATGTGTCTTCTTATTGACAGTACACAGTATTGATAAATCCTGTATCTTCTTATTGACAGGACACAGTATTTATAAATGTTGTGTCTTCTTATTGACAGTACACATTATTGATAAATCTTGTATCTTCTTATTGACAGGACACAGTATTGTTAAATCTTGTGGCTTGTTATTGATAGTACACAGTATCGTTAAATCTTGTGTCTTCTTATTGACAGTACACATTATTGATAAATCCTTTATCTTCTTATTGACAGGATACAATATTATTAAATTATGTGTCTTCTTATTGACAGTACACAGTATTGATGAATCCTGTATCTTCTTATTGACAGGACACAGTATTGATAAATCCTGTATCTTCTTATTGACAGGACACAGTATTGTTAAATCTTGTGTCTTCTAATTGAGAGTACACAGTGTTGATAAATCCTATATCTTCTTATTGACAGGACACAGTATTTTTAAATCTTGTGTCTTTTTATTGACAGTACACAGTATCGTTAAATCTTGTATCTTCTTATTGACAGGACACTAGGATTTATCAACACTGTGTACTCTCAATTAGAAGACACAAGATTTAACAATACTTATCTTCTTATTGACAGGACACAGTATTTTTAAATCTTGTGTCTTTTTATTGACAGTACACAGTATCGTTAAATCTTGTGGCTTGTTATTGATAGTACACAGTATCATTAAATCTTATGACTTGTTATGAGAGTACACAGTATCGTTAAATCTTGTGTCTTCTTATTGACAGTACATCCTGTCAGTAAGAAGATAAAGGATTTATCAATACTGTACAATATTGTTGAATTTTGTGTCTTCTTATTGACAGTACACAGTATTGATAAATCCTGTATCTTCTTATTGACAGGACACAGTATTTATAAATCCTGTGTCTTCTTATTGACAGGACACAGTATTGTTAAATCCTGTATCTTCTTATTGACAGTACACAGTGTTGATAAATCCTGCATCTTCCTATTGACCGGACACAGTATTTTTAAATCTTGTGTCTTTTTATTGACAGTACACAGTATCGTTAAATCTTTTGGCTTGTTATTGATAGTACACAGTATCATTAAATCTTATGACTTGTTATGATAGTACACAGTATCGTTAAATCTTGTGTCTTCTTTTTGAAAGTACACAGTATTGAT
>NW_013771942.1:0-243 GCF_000517525.1 Limulus polyphemus
TTTAGTTAATTATCGTTTAAGAATGTTTCCAGCGTCTATATCTTTGTTGGCGCATTTGGAAAGTCGTTTTCAGAAATATATATATCTAGCATATTTTTCAAGTGGTTATGTCGTTTCCAATTTGTTAACGCAATTACCTTTTTAACATGTTTATTTTAATATTTAATATTTTTGTCGTAATACTTCCTTTAATGTATTTTCTGTAAGTATGATATAGCATGTTTTCCTTTGGTATTTACTGTT
>NW_013771943.1:0-768 GCF_000517525.1 Limulus polyphemus
CAGTGGTCAACTTCTGTTCGGGTCCGAAAAATTTGAACGATCTCGCAACCACCATAAAAAAAATATGAAATAAACATAAATTATGCATCTTTCATCCTGGAATGAACACAAAGGGATTTAAATTGATAGTTATTGGACGAGCATAAAGACATGTTTGTTGTGCAAATATAAGGTATATATTGTGAAGTGTATATAACTTATTTCTATTGTGTTTTAAGTAAAGGTTATTAATAATAGTTCAGTACACTCTCCATCTATTGAGAGATAACTGAACTTCCAAGTACTTTTCTCCGTCTATTGAGAGATAACTGAGCATCCAAGTATTTTTCATTATTATTTGTTTCTCCATCTATTCTCAAAGTATTCACGAGAATGTTTGCTGAAAATGAATCTGTCACTCGTACAAGTTACAAAATAGTGCATAAGATGGCAGAGCGAGGTAAACCGTTTACTGACGGCAACTTCATCAAAGAATGTATGATGGAAGCAGCAAATGACTTGTGTCCTGAGAAAGCCGATTTGTTTGGAAGTATCAGCCTTTCAGCAAGTTCAGTTGTGCGGAGAATAGAACAACTTGGAGAGAACATGGTGTTACAGATACGCGAGAAAGCTAGGAACTTCTTGTGGTATTCTCTGGTGCTAGATGAGTCTACTGATCTCTCGAGTACGTCACAACTTCTCGTGTTCATTCGTGGTGTTAATTTGGACTTTCAGATCACAGAAAAGTTGGCATCCGTTTGCAGCATGCACGAAACAACAACTGGAGAA
>NW_013771944.1:0-768 GCF_000517525.1 Limulus polyphemus
GGGCACTGTTTATAATTTATTTGATTAAATTCGATATGAATCAAAACCCTATAAACCAAGTGCTTTCGAAAGGTGGACCTTTCTTCTTCAGGGGCAAACTGAAGAAGGAAGGTCCACATTTCGAAAGCGATCGGGTTATAGGGTTTTTATTGATTTATATCAAGATTTCTAGAACCTACGTGCTTTTCTAACATCACGAATCTGATTAAATTAGACAATACTTGTTTACTATCAAGACTCGCGAATTTACCTATGTATCTTAAGAGAAGGTTCATCAAGTTTTGTCTCTTTTTTGATATTATGAACGATTTGTTATGGTCGACAAAGGTCTGTAAATTGTCTGCTACTTTTTGTATGTCACATGGATTGTTTTTGCAATTTTCAATCATAGCTTTTTCTTCCATGATGTCCACTGCCTGTATGTTCCTTACTGTAGTTCCAGCTGCTATCATTAGGCCCACATTTGCTATAGTTGCATAGCAGATTTAAAGCCTCTTTCTTAGCCAATGAGATTAACGCTATTCGCTGAATTTATGAGGAGATTAAATTTATGAAATTCTTAGTTGTATTATTCTATCAGTTAATGTTACCTAAATTCCAGTTCTCATGATTAGTTTCTTAGATGGGGTTATAGGACATTAAAACTGTTTGACCTTCACTATACTACTTCTCCTACTACCATGTAATATCTTGGGTTGGTGCCAATATTCAGCTATTTCACCAAGTACAATTACAAGACGTCTAAGGATAACTCCTAGTTACCAACAG
>NW_013771945.1:0-766 GCF_000517525.1 Limulus polyphemus
CGTGTATAAGTAACAAATACAGGTGTTTTACAGATACCCCGTGTATAAGTAACAAATACAGGTGTTATACAGATACCCCGTATACAGACTGATGAAAGAGCTTAGAGGTGAAACTTAGCTTTTAATTAAATTTTTTATTTTAATTTTAGATAAATTTCTTCTCCGAAAATTCGTGGTTTCTTCTACATACTTTCGTTGTAGTGATATTTGTTTCGTCTTGAGAAGATATATGGACTCGTCCGGGGTTTTACTCCTACACTCTCGTCCTCTATATTTTAAAGAAAGGGGGGAAATTAGTCTATGGACCTCAGGCTTAAAAGGCCCAGTCTGGCCAGGAGGTTAGGGATCTCGACTCGCAATCTGCGGGTTGCGGGTTCGAATCCCCCTCAAACCAAAGATACTCGCCCTTTCAGCCGTGGGAGAGTCATAATGTGACGGTCAATCCCACTATTCGTTGGTAAAAGAGTAGCCCCAAGAGTTGGCGGTGGGTGGTGATGACTAGCTGCCTTCCCTCTAGTCTTACACTGCTAAATTAGGGACGGCTAGCGCAGATCGCCCTAGTGTAGCTTTGCGCGAAGTCCATAACAAACAAACAACAGACTTAAAAATGATTCTTCTGACCGAACCAGGAAAATATTCGTATGTCACATTACGGCAACCACACAATCTCAAGGTACTTAACTTTGACATAAAATGAAAGAAAACGTTTACAGAAAAAAAATATATGTTATCGATTTTCAACTCCACGTATAAGTCGAGGATACAA
>NW_013771946.1:0-964 GCF_000517525.1 Limulus polyphemus
GTACTTAATGTATATCTTCACACAGTAAAAACATGAAAGGATCATGTTCTACCAGAATGATCCAGTACTTAATGTACATCTTCACAGAGTGTAAGCCTGAAAGGATCATGTTCCACCAGAATGATCCAGTACTTAATGTACATCTTCACACAGTATAAGCCCGAAAGGATCATGTTCCACCAGCATGATCCACCACATATATCAAATCCTTAATTTCTTTCAAAACCTTTGATTAAATATTATCTGATCCATAAGACTTATAATTTTTTGAACTTCCCAGTTTTTAACAAGCTCAGAATTAGTGTGATCATCTTATTCAGTCTTGTTTCAGTCCATCTTCAACTGTCGAGGATCAGGGATATTGCTGAAATCTTCATTAGTGATAACTGAAGAAACAGCAACATTTAACAACCCAGCCATCCCATAATTGTTAGATATTAGCCATCCGTTAAAGGTCCTACTCCCATCCTAACATCCTGCTTATCCTTAATGTATTTGAAGAAATTCTTATTATTAATTTTGATACTTTCAGCCAACCTTGTTTTTATATACTTTTGATTTCCTATTTGACTAACTCTCTTGATTTTATACAATCCCCTAAAATCTCCCATCATTGCAGCCAATTTAAACTTCAAATATTTATAATAATTTTAATTTTGTTCTTTATACCCTTGCGAGACAAACTTAGTTTTTTACTTACAGCCACCATTTCTTACCTTTAAACAACATGCATATTTTGAGTATTTAATAACTCATCTTTAAAATTTTCCATATTTTTTCCAGTATCTCCAATTAACTCAGTTGCCCATTTCATAGAAGGTAATTCTTATCTTCGAAATGTGCTCTTTTGAAATTTGGAACCAAAATCTCATTATTCCTTATCTCCAAAAATAGCAAGTCTAATTCAGCAATGATCACTTCCACCCAGATGTTCTCCAATCTCCACCCTATCAACCATTTCCTT
>NW_013771947.1:0-768 GCF_000517525.1 Limulus polyphemus
TACTTTCACGGTCGGGGCCTCGAAAATAATATTTCCCGATCGTATCCGGTGGATGCTAAAATGAAGAGAAAATGTAAAGGTTAGTATAGATTAGGTATAATAGATCATTTTAAAAAAGGCTTGGCTGGTGGGAAGGCGATGGTAAGGTTGGAAACGTCTGGTGGTAGTCTTCTTCGAAGACTGGTCCTTCTACATCGGTATAAAAATGTTGAGAACACGGGAACTGGTACTGGAAGCTTTCGTCGAACGCGGAATCGGTCCTGTAATCGTAGGGTGAATGAGACTGTCTGGATTATGAGCGAAGGAATCTGCGAAAGTTGTCGACAGGCTGTTTTTCTGTCTGGGTTCTCCAGGCTTTCTTGGAGATGCGTGCCTGGGTTTCGTGGTCTTCGTTTAGAAGAAGTCAGTCGATGTTGAAGAGTGGTTTAGTGGTGGTTGAGTCTGCGTGGATTGAGTTTTCATTGTATCCTTCTTTGCAGGTAGAACCTGGGTGAATTTTTGTATTGGCTGAGGTAGCTTCTGAACTTTTGTGGTCTGTGTGAACGTGTCTTTGGAATATGCTTCTAGTTCTGGGTGCTTTTTGCAAGAGTGGCTTGAATGGCAGCGGCGGGTGTTTCTGAGGTTGTCTTAGTTGGTTTGCTGGTGTGTTGGATGATCTGAAGGTTTGGCTGGAAAAACTGTAGAAGGTTGAAGGCATCGTCTTAGTGTTTCTACTGTAAAGTGGAAAAGAAGCAGAAAACACTATGAGTGAGAATATGTGCAGCTGTA
>NW_013771948.1:0-767 GCF_000517525.1 Limulus polyphemus
AACTTTAGATAAGTGTGTCGGGTTATTGTTAACACTCCTACCGTTTAACTTTAGAGAAGAGTGTCAAGTTATTGTTAGCACTCCTACCGTTTAACTTTAGAGGAGAGTGTCAAGTTATTGTTAACACTCCTATCGTTTACCTTTAGAGGAGAGTGTCGAGTTATTGTTAACACTCCTACCGTTTAACTTTAGAGGAGAGTGTCGAGTTATTGTTAACACTCCTACCGTTTAACTTTAGAGGAGAGTGTCGAGTTATTGTTAACACTCCTACCGTTTAACTCTAGAGGAGAGTGTCAAGTTATTGTTAACACTCCTACTGTTTAACTTTATAGAAGAGTGTCAAGTTATTGTTAACACTCCTACTGTTTAACTTTAGAGAAGAGTGTCAAGTTATTGTTAACACTCCTACCGTTTATCTTTAGAGAAGAGTGCCAAGTTATTGTTAGCACTCCTACTGTTTAACTTTAGAGAAGAGTGTCAAGTTATTGTTAACACTCCTACCGTTTAACCTTAGAGAAGAGTGGCAAGTTATTGTTAACACTCCTACCGTTTATCTTTAGAGAAGAGTGGCAAGTTATTGTTAACACTCCTACCGTTTATCTTTAGAGAAGAGTGTCAAGTTATTGTTAACACTCCTACCGTTTATCTTTAGAGGAGAGTGTCGAGTTATTGTTAGCACTCCTACCGTTTAACTTTAGATGAGAGTGTCAAGTTATTGTTAGCACTCCTACCGTTTAACTTTAGAGGAGAGTGTCGAGTTATTGTTA
>NW_013771949.1:0-1031 GCF_000517525.1 Limulus polyphemus
ACCCTGTGTATTTATTACATAGTTGTCCATAACAACCTGTGTATTTATTACTTAGTTGTCCATAACGCCCTCGGGTGTTATGGACAACTATGTAGAAATATAATGTAATAAATACACAGGATGTTATGGACAACTATGTAGAAATATAGAGGTTGTTATGGACGTCTATGTAATAACTACACAGAATGTTATGGACATCTATGTAGAAATATAGATGTTGTTATGACCAACTATGTAGAAATATATAGGGTGTTATGTACGACTATGTAATAAATAAACAGGGTTTTATGGACAACTATGGAGAAATATAGAGGGTATTTTTGATAATAATGTAATAGATACACGTGGTGTTATGAACAGCTGTGTAATAAATACATAAGTTGTTATGAGAACAACTATTTAATAAATACACCGGGTGTTAAGGACAACTATGTAGAAATATAGAGGGTGTTATGGACAACTATGGAATAAATATACAACATGTTATGAACAACTATGTAGAAAAATAGAGGGAGTTATGGACAACTATTTAGAAATATAGAGGGTGTTATGTACAACTATGTAATAAATACACAGGATGTTATGGACAACTATGTAGAAATATAGGGGGTGTTATGTACAACTATGTAATAAATACACAGGGTGTTGTGAACAACTATGTAGAAATATAGAGGGTGTTATGGACGACTATGTAGAAATATAGAGGTGTTATGGACAACTATGTAATAAATACACAGGATGTTATGGACAACTATATCGAAATATAGAGGGTACTTTTGATAATAATGTAATAGATACACGTGGTGTTATGAACAACTGTGTAATGAATACATAAGTTGTTATAAGAACAACTGTGTAATAAATACACAAGTCATCCATAACACCCTCCATATTTCTACATAGTTGTCCATAACAAACTGTGTATTTATTATATAGTTTTCCTTAACATTCTGTGTATTTTCAAATAGTTGTCCATTACATACTGTTTATTTCTACATAATTGTTCATAACACCCGGTGTATTTATTACAA
>NW_013771950.1:0-762 GCF_000517525.1 Limulus polyphemus
AAAACCAAGGTGTAACTTTAGTTACTGAATTTATAACAAACACACTCTTCTTTAGCCTCACTTTGTACAACTACTCCATGAACACCTAGGTGTAACTCTAGTTACTGAATTTATAACCAACATACTCGTATTTAGCCTTACTTGGTACAACTACACCATGTACAACAAGTTTGCGCAATAGTAACCACCATACTTACCTTTAGCCCTACTTGGTACAACAACTCCACGAACACCTTTGTGTAACTCTAGTTACAGAATATATAACCACCATACTCATCTTTAACCTTACATGGCACAACTACTCCATGAACACCTAGATGTAACTATAGTTACCGAATTTATAACCACCATACTCATCTTTAGCTTTACTAGGTACAACTACTCCATAAACACTTAGGTGTAACTATAGTTACCGAATTTATAACCACCATATTCATATTTAGCATTATTTGGTACAACTACTTAATTAACACTTAGGTTTAACTCGAATTAACGAGTTTCTAACCACCATATTCATCTTTAGCCTTACTTGGTACAACTACTCCATGAACACTTAGGTGAAACTCTGGTTACAGAATTTATAAACCGCCATACTCATCTTTAGCCTTACTTGGTACAATTACTCCATGAACATTTAGGTTTAGCTCTAGTTACCGAATTTATAACCCCATACTTATCTTTAGCGTTATTTGTACCAACAACTCTATGAACACCTAGATGTAACTCTAGTTACCGTATTTGTAACCAACATAATCATCTGTA
>NW_013771951.1:0-2027 GCF_000517525.1 Limulus polyphemus
CCTTCTCGAGTTACATCACACCAGAAAACATTTCAACGTTTATTTACGTTTGTTTACACACTTGGTGGTAACGTCCGTTGGACAAGGCTGTCGGTGACGGATATACGAGCAAAGAGATGCAGCGTGCAGTACGCCCAGCTAAACTGAGTTGATACGAGCAAAGAGTTTTTGTTTGTTTGTAGTTAAACACAAAGCCACACAAGGGGCTATCTGTGCTCTGCCCACCACGGGTATCGAAACCCGGTTTCTAGCGTTGTAAGGCCAGTTGGAGCACGAGCAGAGAGATGCAACGTGTAGATCGCCCAGCTAAACTGAATTGATTAAAACAATAACACTACGGGTTTCAAATTTTAAGATATTACATATATTTTAAATAAAAGAAGAATTAAACTTAAGACTGGAATAAGATGGTGTGCGTTAAATTTTCAGGAGTAAAAAATTAAGCTTTCAAAATAATTATTCGAATTCAATTAAAGACTTAAGTTAATTATGAATTACGATTAATCATGCTGGATGCGGTCCTTTTCAGAGCCTGAGATCTACCGATCCAATAGCCGAAAATTGTATGTGGGGGAAACCAGAGTACCCGGAGAAAACCACTTTCACTGAATAGGTGCTGAATAAATATAGGTGTTCAGTGCCCAGAGCTGGAAATGAAGTGGTAAGTCGTGATGTTATTGATCATGTTTAATGGGGAAATATATCTGACCCAAGAAGCTGCAGTTGACGCGATCAGGCAAATTCTTGTGTTTGTGTGTGTTCCTGTTGTCGCTACTCGTTATTACATATGTATTAAAACTGAAACTTATAAATTGGAACAAAATAACAATAATGATGATATTGATTTGAACATGCAACAATATATATATTTCTCGGCTAATAATACTTCTAACAATATCACCAAAACGAAAAACAAAAAAAATTAAACTTGTAAACGAAAGATTTTTTTCCACATTCCTATTAGTTTGTTCATTTCATATTTTTATCACAAATATTTACACCTATTAGTTTTTTGTTTCGCTAACTTTCTTTATGTAAAGAATAATATAGTTTAACAGATTGAACAATTACATAACTAAGTTAAAAAAATACATTTCAGTATCATCCTTCAGATCAACAAAAAACATGCAACTGAAAACAGAAAGATCTTGAAAAGTAGTGGATAACAATGAGTGTATAAAGGTAACCCTATTTCTGTCTCTTGGATTAGTTGTATAACATATGTGTTAACGACATACCATTCCCCCTCTTTTTTTCCTTTTCATAAAACTTATCCTGGTGTAAGCACTTTAACGCGACCATGGGTAGAACCAGTGCCAGAATCAACTACATCAAAATTAACAATAGTTGCTCCACCAAAACCATTATTGCAATTCATAAAGCTTTCATTAGACCCCTTTTCGAGTACGGTAACGCATGTAATATGACTAATAAAGAATACAGCAGAATACAGATTCTTCAGAATAGAGCAATCAAAATAGCTCATAGACTTCCAAATTTCACTCCAACGGAATATCTCTATCCACTAGCCGCTTTATTAAAAGACGATACGGGCTTGTATATTTATAAATATATTATTTTTTCCCAAATAAGTTGAACTTTGCGATGGACACACTGACGAATAGAAATACCGAAACGATAACATTATGAAATATACCGGGCAAAGCACAGGAAGCCCATTGTGTAGCTTTGTGCTTAACTTTTAAAAAACCCACAGTGGCACAGCGGTTTGTCTGCGGACTTGCAACTTTAGAAATCGGGTTTCGATACCTGTGTGAGCAGAGCACAGATAACCCATTGTGTAGCTTTGTGCTTGATTCCAAACAAACACAACTTAAAAAAAGAAATATACTATTGTTGGAATTAGTCTTAATTACCGTTTTTGAAAAAAGTGTTAAAATAGGTAAAACACACGTCTCTAACAAAACTGTGTTACATAGAAAGAAGGCTAAAACAGAATCGTTTAAGGATTAGAATATAAAGAGATTCTCAATTACGTACGTAATACGTAACAATGTTGCTGACAG
>NW_013771952.1:0-1074 GCF_000517525.1 Limulus polyphemus
AAAGAGATTGTAAAAAATTAATATACTTTCATCAACATTCAATATGACTTTCTTTTATTTACCTTCATTCATTCATTGATTCACATTTATTTTTCTGTCAAGGATTTATTTATTCTCTCATTATCTATTATGCCCCATTCCGGTGAAATATTCATCCTAAAAATAAACACCTCTTTTTAAAACCGAGATAGTTCTCAGCTCTTAAACGAAAATGTTTATCAAATAATATATGATTTTAATTTAACTATTAGCTAACTTTTCTAGATTACAATACTTTTTTTCTTTGTATATAAACTAAACCATTTAATTATATTTCCTGTACATTTACTCTGTAGAAACTATAAGCTTATACTGCAATAGTTATATTGAAAATATTGGTCAGTTTCTTAGAAAATTAATTTATGTTTCTTTATGTTTACAAACATATCCTTGTTGATATCTCAGTAACGTCTTGAAACCCTACGTTATAAGTCAACACAAATAAACAACTGTGGTTGGGATTCAGGCTGTTTTCACGTTAGACGAATTTCAGTTCTTTATAAGTTCAATTTAGTGAGCTTTCACTTTTACTTTTGGAGTTGAAGAAAATTAACGATATTATATTTACAGACGTAATAGATATATAGAACCAGATCGTACTGGTGTCAAAATAAAACATCCACGATAATTCAATACCTTCCCGAGTTATTTTCGAGCCAAGAATATATGTAATGCTAGGTTTCATGGGTGTAAATAGTACTGTATTTATATAGATATATACAACAGACAGCACTATTATATTTATATAGATATATACAACAGACAGTACTATTATATTTATATAGATATATACAACAGACAGTACTATTATATTTATATAGATATATGCAACAGACAGTACTATTATATTTATATAGATACATACAACAGACAGCACTATTATATTTATATAGATATATACAACAGGCAGCACTATTATATTCATATAGATACATACAACAGACAGCACTATTATATTTATATAGATATATACAACAGACAGCACTATTATATTTATACAGATATATACAACAGACAGCACTATTATATTTATAT
>NW_013771953.1:0-1174 GCF_000517525.1 Limulus polyphemus
TTTGGCCAGAGAACACAACCCTGAAAAGGGCCCGTTCAAAACACAATTTATTTAAAAACAAAACAAAAAAACTACGATAATTATTATAAAAACTAACACATGAAACTAATGATAGACTTCTTAAACAACCAATGGAAACTCGCTACTTGGTGAAAGTCTTGGTCTTTCTCGTCGA
Organism: Limulus polyphemus; assembly: GCF_000517525.1. Classification (NCBI taxonomy): domain Eukaryota; kingdom Metazoa; phylum Arthropoda; class Merostomata; order Xiphosura; family Limulidae; genus Limulus; species Limulus polyphemus. The sequence continues at coordinate 176 of NW_013771953.1, forward strand.
CTCGACAAACGCCTTGAAGCTGTATCGAGCCTCTCCGAACGGCATCCCGACCCCACCTCTCAAGCTAACATCGCCTCAGGATGTCACACAAACTACACTCACGAAGGATAACAGTACACGCGCGGGGTTGAAGGGGAACAAACGTTCCCGAGCACCCCTGTTGGGAAGAGAGAACTTCGTTCTCTCTTTCTTCAAACTAAACCCCTGCCACGATTATTTATTTATTTATTTATTTTCTCGGAAATGTTGGTAAATAAGGTCTTCAGACCGGTTTTGCAGTAAACGCTTGTGACAAGTACGGGCTTGTTGTGTACCTAGCTATCCTCGGCGCTTTTACTTTGCGCCTCAGTACTTGTTACGAGGTTGTTCTTCAAGTTTCTAGGTTTGTTGTTAATAATTACATAAAGTTGGTGTTCTGGATACATGTGTACACACATCAAGTTTTACTACTGAGAAAATGGATATCAGAAACTTTTGCCAAAACCCACGCGAATCACTGGATTCCCAGGAAGATGAATCTATGAAGGGCCACGAAAGAACCACCGATGGACTGAAGATGAAATAGTCGTATCTGAAGACTCGACAGAGAACAGACTATTGAACCAAAAAGGCAGTGTGCATACTTTTAACCCCGCTTTGCGTTGGAGAATTGCATGAGCCGAGCAGCAGCAGTGGAAAATCCATTTTGGCACAACTTGACCAGACATTCACATTCTATATGCGATTTCTGAATGACATCTTACGTTAAGCAAAAGGAGCGTCAGATATGCTGTAAATTTCTCAGTTACATTAGTTGAAAACAGCATTGAGAGTCTTCTAGCAGAGATGCAAACCTACAGAACTAACGAGAAAGCTCTACATTCTTTTCAACGTTCTTCGGACATATTTAACAGAAATGACTTGAATTGTTGCCATCGACGTCAGTTAGAAAGCTCCACGCAATCAAACATGGATGACTTTGTAGTTCTAACCAGACTTGGGAAGCGTGACGCCATAAAA
>NW_013771954.1:0-764 GCF_000517525.1 Limulus polyphemus
GTCAAATTGACAGACTCTGTATAGTTAGGGAAGAGAAGATAACAGACAAAATATAAAGTTTTACTGAAAACCAACATTATAAATGTATTTAGGAGGTTTTAGAGATTACACAAATAATATTTGGGATGAAGAATAGTTTTTAATCATGACATGAAAATCCCTTTGCACTTGGACTAGTAATGAAACAGACAATTAAAATACTTCATTAAGAAATCTTATTTTTTGTGTACAAAAGACTTGTAATCATTATTATCAAATTTTGTGAAGATAAACATACCACATTAAGAGTTATGAATCTGTGTAATACCACAAAATACCCCCTCCCTGTGGGTGTCAGGTTTTTATAGGGTTGCAATTCTTTGCGGTAGGTGTCTGGGACTTGTTGGCTATAAATTTCAACAATAAATGGACAGCACTCAATCCACTATGTTCAAAACAAGTCAAACTTGTGTACAAAAAGTTGTTACACTATTGGTTATCATAGTTGTATCCAGGGCTTTAAACAATTCTGTTTTTGTCAAAAGTTTACACAGGCTGGTTCAGATACCTAAGAACCCAGTTGACAATACAAATTCTTCTTCTTTACTCTGTTATTACAATACAGTCTGCATTTATTACTCTTTAAAAGTTGCCACTATACACTCTCTATAGCTAAACCTCCAAACACAGTCTAGATATATTTGACTATATCTCACACTGACTTTGTCTTACTTTCACTAACTAATATACTTGCACTAATTTGGTCACCTATATATATATATATA
>NW_013771955.1:0-1137 GCF_000517525.1 Limulus polyphemus
TTACTTCACTAAAAGAGGTTCACGTGATAGTTATGGAAGGGTATAGTTATTTCTCTTATCGATATTGTTATTGATATTCAAATGTATTATGGATTTGTTGTATTTTTTTAATTAGTTTGTTTTTCTTTCTGGTTCTTTTTCCCGATTCCATTATTTTTATTTATTAATATTCACGATAAATTGTTTATTCATATTGATAGAAGTCCTGGCCAGACACTTCTTTATTAACTGTGTTTTGGTAAATGTTGAATGTATTTTAAATGTTGTTATTGTGAATACATTGTTTTTTGTCGTTGAACCCTGATTGTATCGGTGTGTTCATTTTAGACCGTAACATACTAATCACAATTTGGTGAAATAACAGACAGACTGCTAGCGCAGGACAGTACAGTCGAGAGACTAAGCAACAATCATTATTGTCAAAGATTCACCATGGCATTGACTACCAGTATAACTAATCCTTCAGTGGTGGTCAGCCATATCGACTATAGGTCAGGAAGCCTTAAAATGTCCGAACCTAAAACCTCAGGCGTCTCATTCTTTCAGAGGGTTGGGTGGGTGTCCTTCTTTCTCCATAGCTGTGTCTGTCTTCATGAATGGACAATAAGTGTTACTTCAGCTCTGTACCAAAGTCTGCAGTACAGAATCTCTTTCAGTTCCCGACCTCTATGTGGGTCCCACTCCACCTTTCTTCTTCTTCTGTGAAATAAACTATAATCTAACGAACTCTATAAGACTGGTAACATTTTGGTAAAACTTTATTTCACAGTTAGATTAATAGTGTGAAATAAAGTTGTACCAAATGTTACCAGTCTTATAGAGGCTCGGCTGAGTTTGTTAGATTAATAAGATTATGTTTTCAATCTACTAGGTTCGTTTTCTATGATCATATTTTCCTAAAAGTTAAAGTCTATTATCAATCTATGTCGCAACCCAAAATTCTAGGAGTCATTTAAAATCTTGACAAATGATTCGTTGCATCTCCTTTTACATATTAGCCTGGACAAGACAGCCACAAGCTAAACTTTCAAATATTTTTATGAAAACAAACACTGTAGATTTTATACATGTATATATATATATATATATAAGCTGGTATAACCATTAACGTACTAGACTAACATCATGCGACGCTGA
>NW_013771956.1:0-765 GCF_000517525.1 Limulus polyphemus
ACGATTTGGCAAACAGTTAATACCGAGGAAGTTACGGGAATTTGTGCTGCGTCAATCCCATGATAATTTAACAGGAGGACATCTCGGAGTTAGGAAGACATTGGGTCATCTACGACAAAGATTTTATTGGATAGGTATGAGGCGAGATGTGGAAGAATGGTGCAAGACATGCCGTACATGTAGTGCTAAAAGGGGACCCAAGCATAAGGGACGCCCAAATGATGAAGAGTTGCCTGCGAATATGTCAGAGTTTGTGAAAGTGTTATCTGAAAGGATGGATTCACCATCAAGTGCATTCAAACTTGAAAACGTCAGCTGATTCGATGAAGTTAACTTATGATGAGAGATCTACTGAAGTCAGCTTTGTACCAGGAGACAAGGTATGGTTGTATAATCCCAGGAAGACCAAAGGGAAGTCTCCTAAGTTGTCTTCTCCATGGGAAGGCCCATACGACACAGTGGATCGTCTCTCAGACGTGACTTTCCGGATAAAATGTGATCGGCGAGGTAAGCCAAAAGTTGGGACGAAGTGGACAACAGAACAAATGACGCTGCCGAAGACGTGCCACCTGAAGAAGCCACCGTCGAAGAAGAAACTCTACTCAGTTTTGAGAGGGGAAACGGTGAAGCTCTTGGTGAAGTTACTACCACTGATGTGACTGTCACCGATGATAAGACATTTACTGATGAAGCAGATAAATCCCACATGAAGCAGAAGCCAACGAGACGGAGACCAGTACGGAAGAAGATACGTCCCGAAAAATT
>NW_013771957.1:0-767 GCF_000517525.1 Limulus polyphemus
TAGAGCACAATTTGAGCTACTGGCAGAGATGAACGGATGGACAGAGGAGCAGAAAGTTGTATATCTGGCAACGAGCTTGAAGGGACAACCACTGGAAATACTTGGACAGTTGACAGCAGCCGACAGACACAACTATAGGGCACTGGTAGAGGCTCTGGAACTCAGGTACGGAACCCAAAACCAGTCAGAAGTCTACAGGGCCAGGTTTAGGACAAGAGTCCGTGCTAAAGGGGGGAGCCTGCAAGAGCTGGCACAAGACTTGGAAAGCATGGCACACAAGGCCTACCCAACAGCACCACCCGATCTCCTCAAGTTGTTGCTGAGGGATCAGTTCGTAGACGCCTTGGACAGTCCCCAACTTAAGATACAAGTGAAGCAAGCACACCCCTCTACCATGCACGATGCAATGGCCAGAGCTCTCGAATTTGAATATTACGTTAAGTCCAGCACAGAGGTACCAAGGTTGGTACAGTCATCAGGATTCAAGGCCAGCAAAGAGTAGCTTTCAGAGAAGTTTGAGGGACTTTGCTGGTACTGTAATAAACCTGGGCACAAGAGAGCTCATTGCTGGAAACTTCAACACAGGAGAGATGCCACAGCAAGAAAAGCTGTTACCCAGAAAGGTTGTTGGAACTGTGGAGAGCATGGACATCTGAGGAGCCAGTGTAAGAAAAATACCACCAATAAGTCAGCTTCGGGAAACCAGTAGTGGTTGGTGCTAAGGGACGCCCACCAACCTCTATCGTGAAAGTCCCAACAGCTAAGTG
>NW_013771958.1:0-2895 GCF_000517525.1 Limulus polyphemus
TATGCCATGTGTTTAAACTTTTTTGCATGACATCTCATGGTTCTTTATCTCGAAGGTATTTGTATAGATTTTTGTCTTAGATTTTATGTCTCACGCTACTATTTTGGTGTAATGAGTATAACATTTGATTTTCAATATACATTTTCTAGCCTGTTTAACAGCATGGGCAGAATGTCACCTACTGTATTTCTTGCTTCTACTCAGAGATCCACGCTGAAGATGATATAAGGTTCTGAAGAGCAAGAAAGTTACTTTTCGATTATTTTTTATTTTCATCATTCATTAGTTTGCAGCAATTTTCAGCTTATTTTCCCTGGATTTGCTGTGTTATTGGCAGTTACATCTAGCATTTCATTTGACTGTTTTAAAAAAAACTTTAAAAAGATTTTATATATGGCGGAAAAATTAGTATTAACAATGATTAGATAAAAATTTTGTTTCATGATGCAAAGGTATAACAGCGTGCTAGCAATTTATTTAACAAAATGCTACTTAAAATTCAGTCGACAGTAAATACCAAGTTTTCTTTGTTTATATTATATTAATTGTATTTTCTGTTTTCTTTTTTTGTTGTTGTTCGTTTCTTTAAAATCAAAGCCACATTAAATTATCTGATGTGTTCACCGCGGGAAATCGAACCCTGGATTTTAGCGTTGTAAGACAGTAAACTTACCGTCATCCCACCAGAGGAGAGTAAGATCTGTACTGGATCGTCATGTATCAGTCACGTAAATAACATATCTTGGGTTATTTTACGTTTCATAACTTATAACTATCTTCAGAACTTATATACGTTTCATAACTTATAACTATCTCCAGAACTTCTATACAGTTCCTACGTAAATATGAAAATTTATCTTTGTATCATTGAGTAGCATTCACTTGTCATTAATATTTACATGTTTGTAATTTGTCATTTCTGTTCTGTTCGTTAATACACTGTGGTACTGCTGAGAGTAATATGAGTACCTGATTGGTTGAATTACCACCAATCATACAATAAACTAGCAGCATGTGAATGTACTCAGGTGCAGTTAATTTTAATTCCATATAGGGGACCTGTTTTTTGCTTAGTTGCCATATTCACAGCGGATTTCAGCGTTGTAAGTTCGTAACTTACCACCAGGGGACTAATAGAGAGAAATCTCATAATGTTTACATTGATAAACTTTATGTTCTGTTTCCATAATTATTTACAACACTGCATGTAATTACAATCTTTTGGCGATTTGTCAAGTTTTCTTTTGCTTTGACCAAGCCAGTGAGAAAAAAATTAGTTTTTATTTTTTTTAAAACTTCCTGCTTCATTACTTCAAAACTTCTGCCTACCAGGTATAGTTTCTCCATATTTGCTCCATAACTGATTCAATATCTTGCTGGAAGATGAATCTCTTGTTCCAGAGGAAATGACATGGTGGATAAGAACTTACTGTACCTGACAATAGAGAGGGTGCCATCGATTTTCTGTAAATTTCTAACACCATTGGCTACGATGCAACTCACACACTTGTAGCTGATTTACAATAACCGTGAAATTATTTTCAAATAATTCGAATTTGGAACATCTGTAAACAGCACAATGTACAACTTTTCCATCCAATTATTTAAAGTGGTTTGGTTCGGTTGTAACAAACCAGCTTACAGCTAGATCATTAGTAAGATAAAATGCTCCATCAGCCTCCTTTCTGTTTGGTTCCTCCAAACTTCTACTACCTGGTATGTTTCCAATCACCAAGTCATAGATGGGTGCCTTCATACACATGACCTCAGGGTCTCCCATATAGTACAGAGTGTCCACCTTTATTCTTTCTATGGGAAACTTTCTCACTGTCCCATCAATCAGCACACATAGATGTACCTTGCCCATCATCTGATCATCAGATAAGAGTATTTTTTAGGACCTCTACTTTCTTGTCCCTGACATAGCCTTCAGCTACTGTTGTTTGTTTGCCATTTGATCTTCTCAGCTTTCACACAAGCCTATACAGCCTTATCAACATTCAAATCGGAGTTTCGTGCAGGTCAAGCCATGTTTACAAGTGTTCCATTGGCCAAGATCTTCCACCCTCTCGAAGTATCTCTTCAACAGATAAACGTAATGAACCTTGGTCTACCCGTCTACTTTCACTTTATAGTCCATTCTGAAGATAACTTCCTACATTTCAAAAGGTCTTTTCCATTGCAGAGTGAGTTTGTTGTGTCTGTAGATAGAAGAACCAAGACCTTCTGACAAGCCTTGAAATGTTGATCCTTGGCCTTTTTGTTATAGAAGTGCTTCTGACTGCTTTTGATGTGTTGAGCTTCTCCAGAATAACTGCTTTGATAGATCCGGTACAGCACTCCTTTCTGGTCCTCTATTTTGTAAGTTTCTTTCCCTTTTGTTTTTAGCTCGACTTTCTCCCTGGCGTTGTCTCAAACTTTCTGCAGTGAAGGGTCTTTCTTTTAGGCTTCCTTCAGCTCCCATAGACTTACTTGCAGAGGCTCGATGTCTTGCTTGCTCTTCTTTTTTTGAGCTGTTGTGGAGACTGCAAAAAGGTGCAGTTATTGAAGCACATGTGGACATGACACGTGTGACTGTCATAGAAGCAGAACTTGAAGATAGTGACTTTGTTATAGAAGATAAAGACCTAATAGGCCTAAGACCATTGGGCAGAGATTAGACATATAAAGACATCAGCATCAGTAAAGAACTGACTGGCAAGCAGAAGAAGGTGGTACAAGATCCGTTATGCCCGTATACAGATAGATCAGGCAAGACAGACTTCATGCAACACAAAATCAAGACCCAAGACAAGGGATCCTATCAAGATAAATCCTACCAGATGCCCTATGTAAAGCGAGACCAACAAGGCAACTGACAATTGTTGGTGCAGACCATATGATGAGACTTCGTGT
>NW_013771959.1:0-766 GCF_000517525.1 Limulus polyphemus
TTTGGTTTCTGTGATGTGCCATGTTTTCACCAAAATAGAAGACATGACCAAAATTAAATAAATAAATAAAGACACCAAACATATAATTATACACTACCAATTTTTTGCTATAAACATTTGAAATGATTCACAGGTCTTCAGTTGTTGTGATTTGTCAAAATTTCAAGCAAAAATTTGAACCTGCAGATTTTGATGTAGGGTTCGAAATGATGAAAATTCAAACTGTGAACAAACTTCGATTGTAGCGAGTCAAACGCCCTAACCACCTGGCCAAATCCGGGCCCAGAATAAATGGAAAACTATTAAAATCAACTCCTCTTCGGGAGGCCAGGTGGTTAGGGCATTCGACTCGCAATCTTGAATTTCGCGCAAAGCTACACGAGGGCTATCTGCGCTGGCCGTCCCTAATTTAGCAGTGAAAGACTAGAGGGAAGGCGGCTAGTCATCACCACCCACCGCCAACTCTTGGGCTACTCTTTTACCAACGAATAGTGGGATTGACCGTTACTAATTAACGCCCCCACGGCTAAAAGGGCGAGCGTGTTTAGTGGGACGGGGATTCGAACCCGCAGGTTGCGAGTCGAGCTCCCTAACAACCTGGCCATACCGGGCCGCTACTAAATGAAACTCACTTCGTTGCTCTTAATATTTTGCATGTTCCCAAACCTTATCTAAGTTTAAGTAGAGGGCACTCTAAGACTAAGGTCTACTTACTCCTGAAAACAGCTCACTACGGCCATCATCATCGGACGTTTGCCTCGAACGA
>NW_013771960.1:0-767 GCF_000517525.1 Limulus polyphemus
CAAGACTTGGAAAGCATGGCACACAAAGCCTACCCAACTGCACCACCCGATCTCCTCAAGTTGTTGCTGAGGGATCAGTTCGTAGATGCCTTTGACAGTCCACAACTTAAGATACAAGTGAAGCAAGTACACCCCTCTACCATGCAGGATGCAATGGCCAGAGCTCTCGAATTTGAATCCTACGTTAAGTCCAGCACAGAGGTACCGAGGTCGGTACAGTCATCTGGATTCAAGGCCAGAAAAGGTCAGCTTTCAGAGAGGTTTGACGGACTTTGCTGGCACTGTAATAAACCTGGGCACAAGAGAGCTCAATGCTGGAAACTTCTACCCAGGGGAGATGATACAGCAGGAAAGGCTGTTGGAACTGTGGGGAGCAAAGACATCTGAGGAGCCAGTGTAGGAAGAATATTACCAACAAGTCGGCCTCAAGGAGACCAGTAGTGGTTGGTGTTGAGCGACGCCCACCAACCCCCATCATGAAAGTCCCAACAGCTAGGTGTAAAATGCCAAGCACATACAGTGTCTATGTGACAGGAAAGCTGGATGGCCAAAGGTGCAACTTTGTCATAGACTCTGCGTCTCAGCAAACCCTTCTGAGCATCAAGATGTTAGATCACGAAGGAGTACTAGAAGCCATACAGAAGCTTTATGGTGTGACAGGACATTCTACAAGATTGTGGGGACCAGTGTGGGTAGCTATCGAGCTCATGGGCATAAAGGACAGAGAGAAAGTATACTTGGCTGACATTGAAGACGAACGCATATGA
>NW_013771961.1:0-765 GCF_000517525.1 Limulus polyphemus
CTAGGTGCTGGATCACAAAGGAGTACCAGAAGCTGTACAGAAGCTTTGTGGTGTGACAGGACATTCTTGTAAGGTTGTGGGGACCAGTGTGGGTAACTATTGAGCTCATGGGCATGAAGAACAGACAGAAAGTATACTTGGCTGACATTGAAGACCAATGCATATTAGGGTTGGACTATTTAATAACGAGGAAGTGTGTAGATAACTTTGATAAAATGACGATTGGAAACAACAAAAGCCAAATTCCAGTAAGTGTTGCTGTATCTGTTGATTTGCATGTCACAGCACTTAAGTCAGCTACAATACCCCCTATGTCAGAGAAGATAATTTGGGGTAGGATAAAAGAACATCCCCAAGGAAGCCCAATGCTTGTGGAAGCAGTGGAAGACCCATCCAGGCCAGCAGATTTGAAAATTGGAAGGTTACTTGTGGCAGGTCATCAAGTAGTATCTATAACAGTGGCCAATTTCTCTAAATGTGAGCAGACACTTAAGGAAGGGGCATTGTTGGGTGTGTGCCAGGAGGTAGAGCCAGTCAATGTTTCAAGCAAGAAATACAACTGTAAAGAAAGGACATACACTTCCAGAATATTCGACTGACCTCTATAAGAAGAGCATAGTCCATTTGTCATCATCACAGGCTCTTCAGGTAAAAGAAACTTTTGGCAAATTATGCTGACGTCTTTTCGAAAGGAGATCATGACCACGGCTGCACAAACCTGGTAGAGCACAGAATAAATACAGGCAATCACCATCCAATAAAGAT
>NW_013771962.1:0-766 GCF_000517525.1 Limulus polyphemus
AAAAAAACCCCATCTTGATGATGAACAGTTAGTGTGTATGCTATCAAATGACACTAGCTTAGAGCAACATATAAGATTATAACAAACTTGGATGATACAGCAGGCTTGTGGTAAACTCCAACTTCCATCTTCTTGACACCTCACAAACATTGCAGTTGTGTGTGACTGCAGTGAGAGACAAACAATGCAACATCTTCTTATCTGTCCCTAACTCCAGGTCCCATGCACATACCTTGCAGAAGCCAATGAATAGTCAATCAAATCTGCACTGGACTGAAACCAAATAGGAATAGGAGGACACAACAAGAAGAAGATGTGAGAGGGTCTACTTTTCCTTGAAAGGAAAGATATTGAATTTTATTCAATTTGGTGTCTGTGGGGTAGGCAATATATGAATGTTTTCTTTTTGTAAAAGTAGGCCAAATATTATATTATAAATTGGAGCCATTTAAAGACTGACTTGATTCAGAACGAATTGGAATGGACTCTAACCCGAAACATCAAACTGTTTAATCAATATTCTATATCAAGAGAAGCTTCACAAAGGCTTGAATGTGGATAATTACAAAATTAATATTCAGGATTTTATCATTTCTTTGAGTTCAGTGTCAGAAATAGCATGTAGTTAAGTATAACCTGAACAGTTTCTCCAATACTGCAACAGACATCTGATACAGTGTTAACATGATTTGATGTCACATTAACAGAAACACAAGATGACGTATGAGTTGCACCTGAACTGCAAGTGTTTATATTGTTACGACAG
>NW_013771963.1:0-766 GCF_000517525.1 Limulus polyphemus
TCAACAGGATGCCCACCTTATGAAGAGTTGCCTGAGAATGTGTCAGAGTTTGTGAAAGTGTTATCGGAAAGGATGGATGATATTCACCATCAAGTGCGTTCAAACTTGAAGACGTCTGCTGATTCGACGAAGTTAACTTATGATAAGAGATCTACTGAAGTCAGCTTTGTACCTGGAGACAAGGTGTGGTTGTATAATCCCAGGAAGACCAAAGGGGAAGTCTCCTAAGTTGTCCTCTCGATGGGAAGGCCCATATGACATATTGGATCGTCTCTCAGACGTGACTTTCTGGATAAAATGTGGTCGGCGAGGTAAGCCAAAAGTAGTGCATGCCAACAGGCTTTGGCGTTATCACGGTCCAGGACATTTCAGTTGGGATGAAGTGGACAACAGAACAAATGATGCTGCTGAAGATGTGCCACATTAAGAAGCCACCGTGGAAGAAGAAACTCTACTCAGTTTTGAGAAGGGAAACGATGAAGCTCTTGATGAAGTTACTACCACTGATGTGACTGTTACCGACGATAGGACATTTCCTGATGAAGCAGATGAACCCCACGTGAAGCAGAGGCCAACGAGACAGAGACCAGTACGGAAGAAGATACGTCCCGTAAAATTAAGAGACTTTGTTGAATTGTAATTTTGTGTTTGTAATTCTGTACATTTAATTAAGTTATTGTTAATTTCCCTAACTTTAGTTTCCCTCTTATATTAGGGAACTAAGTTAAACGCGGTAGCAGACGAAAGAACGTTACCGACTATCGGA
>NW_013771964.1:0-957 GCF_000517525.1 Limulus polyphemus
CCGACCTGTGTAAACAGTAGTTCTATAACATGACTCACTAAGTCAGTCACCAGAGTTTGTAAACAGTAGTTCTATAACATGACCCAGTAAAGTGTGTCAACAACAATTCTACAAACGTGACCCAGTAAATCGTCACTCAAGTGTGTCAACAACAATTTTTCAAACGTGACCCAGTAATTTATCACGAGCTTGTCAACAGTCGTTTAACAGCTTGACCCATTAAGTTATCACTCAAGTGTGTCAACAGTAATTCTAAAAACGTGACCCCATTAACTTATTTCGAGTGTGTCAATAGCAGTTCTACTGCTTGACTCATTGAGTCATCATCTCAGTGTATTATCATCCGATGTACATACATGACTCAGTGAGTGGTGAGGTGTGTGTCAACAACAATTCTACAGACATGAACCAGTACATCTGTACTGGCAGTTTGAATTTTAATTACGGATTATTACAGATGTGTCGATGGTTTATTATAGATGTGACATTTTATCCTAGGCTATAAATGAAGCCTCTTTAAACCTAAGGCAGCGAATCATAAATCACGTGTTTTGAAAGGTTTCGTGAAATATTGTTACTGTTAATTTTACATTAATTTGCTCTTCTCCGTCACAAATCAAAAGCCAGGAGCGCGTTCCAGTAAAATGGACGTTGAACATACCACGTGGTCTTCACTACAATGATGTCATGAATTATTGATACAGAAGTCTAATTATGTACTTTTCTTCCTCACCATGTGTCATGGGTTTATTTAACAACACTCAATAAACACAAAACATAAAATGTACGCGGAGAAAATCCATAAACCAATATATAGACAAGATAAATAACAAATTAGGAATTTAAAAACCTGCAAATATGAATAATAAAAAAGTAAGGTTGGAGATACTGTAGACATTATTTACTCAAACTACAGACCCCGATTTTGACTCCATGCTCTTACTTAGAATTAAATTT
>NW_013771965.1:0-767 GCF_000517525.1 Limulus polyphemus
CATTTTCTTTATATGGTGAAATAATGTTATGTTGTCCTTTATAATACACAATATAAAACGTAATGGTCAGTCTTATACTTGTACACCGTCCTATATCATAGAATGTAATAACTGTTTTCTACAACTGAAAGAATATTTATGTCTGATTATTGGAAATTTTTTAAACATGACTCCATTAATATACCTAAGTTTGGTAAACAATGACTGTCAGAATCAGTCAGTCAGTCAGTCATGAAAAAAATATTAAATCCAAAATGGACAACATGCATGGACATTCACAATTTCTAAACATCTTTATGTTAAAGAGTAACTTAATTATCATAAATACATTCAGACTAACTCCAGACACAGCTAGGTTTGTAAACAGATTTTAACCTGAAAGATTGAAACACACACAAAGAGACCCCCAAGCGGAAATTATTTTTACTGAAGTTAAGTACACTCATGTATAACTATAACATCGGCAAACATGTTTCTGATAGCACATCGTACAAGGAGCTTTTTCTATTGACTAGAAAGCACGGAAATTAAGGATTTATCTCTGCGAATATTGAGATAAACCACTAACATGTTGTTTACAGAAACAAGGTTGTATAAGAACACCTGTAAACCAGCAGCTCCAGTTGACATTTCAAAATGGAATATAAACTGTATAGTCACGAAAATAATAAAAAACTGGAACTATTACTGTTACCACCCGTGTTCTAAACATGGATAATAGGTAAAAACTGGAACTATTACTGTTACCACCCGTGATCTAAACATGG
>NW_013771966.1:0-768 GCF_000517525.1 Limulus polyphemus
TGGGATTGACCGTCACATTATAACACCTCCATGTCTGAAAGGGCGAGCATGTTTGGTGGGACGAGGATTCGAACCCGCGACCCACAGATTGCGAGTCGAGCGCCCTAATCACCTGGCCATGCCGGCCCGAGCCGAGACTTACCATAAAACCTATTCTTTCGAAAGTCATCCAAAAGACTTAAGATTTTTTTACAGCCCTGAAAAACAAGTGTTTGAGTTTTTTCTTCTATAGTCACAAATTACACAGCGTATGGTCGATGCTAGGTTTATATACGTATTGGTAACCAGATTATTTTAAGTACATTGACCAATAGAGAACTGCAGCTTTCACAAGTATCCAGCGTTATCTGCCCCCCCCCCCCCATTGACCGATAGAGAACTGTAGCTTTCACAAGTATCCAGCGTTATCTGCCCCCCCCCCCCCCCACACACACTCAAAGAAATTTCATAGGCCTTTCTGTGAAGAAGTAGTTCTAATTAATTTTTCTGGGTTTAGCCAGGATTTGGGGCTTTCCGGTGTTCCTGCTGGATCTGGTACTCAGGATTTCTTCATCTTTCAGAAATGTACGTTGTAAGACCACGAAATATGGACAGTTTGATCAATCAAATGATTTCTGGTGTTAAAATAAAATAAAAACGACCACGTGACTGAACTTTTTTTGAACAGATTACATCATTTCATCTGTCACGTTGTATTTAACCACCGCGATCAGTTTAATCCTTTTGACGTTACCACCATTTGTCATAATTTAATCCCACCTTATAAAC
>NW_013771967.1:0-1546 GCF_000517525.1 Limulus polyphemus
AGCAAATTAAGTTAATTGATTGTACCCTCCTACGTCAATGTCATTGATGTAAATCAAAAAAGAAAAAGTCCTAAGACTGAGCCCAAAGTTACCCCACTTGTTATATGAATCCAGTATGATTGAACTCCATTTATAAGAACTGTTACGTCTCCGTTTGTTAATTGATTTTCCGTAACTTCGTTCCGACGAAACTTTAGCGACACAAGTCCTTACTTAATAAAACTGGTTTATTTTTTCCGAATATAATTTTACGATACACTTAATTTCAACAATCGCGCTAAAACAAACGCTATAACAAAGAACGTGCTCAACTTCAATAATACTCTCTAACTGTAGATCAATTACTCACTGTCTACACACACATTGTCACGTCACGCCGTGACCATCTTATATATATCAACCCCCCCCCAATCTAGTAAATGCTAGAGCACTCCCGTGGCGTGACACTAGTCACGTGACCTCGCTGACGCAACAGAACGTTGTTTTTTCCCATCCAGCCACTCTTCTATCCACTTAGCTAACTTATCTCCCATACCTATAGAGATAATTTTTTACAAGCCTTTTATGTGGTACCTTGTCAAATGCTTACTGGAAATCCAGATACACCAAATCTACACCCTTACCCTCATTTACATAAACATTAACCTTGCATTTTATCCTGTTTCAAGCACTAAGTATTGTTGCGTCATCGAGGTCACGTGACTGGTGTGGCGCCCTCTAGTTTCTAGAACTATCTTGTTTCTTCATGAATGCTCTAGTATTTACTAGATGGGGTAGGCGGGTATATATAAGAGGGGACAACGTGACGCGAGATTAATGTAATGTAACGTGTGCGTAGATAGTGGGTAATTGATCTGCAGTCAGAAGTATTATTGAGCACATTCGTCGTTATAGCGTTTGTTTAGCGCGATTGTTGAAGTTGAGTGTATCGGTAAAGTTGTATTCGGAAAGAATAAACCAGTTTTTATTAAGAAAGAACTTGTGTCTCGTCGGAACGAAGTTACGGAAAATCAATTAACAAACGGAGATGTAACAATATTAAATATAGCTTAGATTGTATATTTTTAGTTCTACTTCATCTAATCAGAAGGCATAGAACTTTATTATCATATCACCCATAAATTAATTGACTAGAATATTGTTACGTATCTGCTTGTTTGTTAATTTCCGGTAGAAATTCTTTCCGAGGAACTTCAGCGATATAAGACCTTTCTTGATTACACCAGTTTATTCTTTCTCGATACACACTTTTAGTACACAGTAATTTCACAATCAATAAGCCTCTCGTCACTTTAAACTTAATTACTTTTATAATACACGCTATAAATCACAGCGATTCACAATCTCTAAAACAAACACTAGCACGAAACAGAATCGTAAATTACCCGGAACTCTCTTCATTCAATCCCACAGGCTTTCACTGCCAGGTTTATATACTAAAAACGAGGGCGTTCCGAACAAACTCTGTCTTCCCCATAGTTCATGATCATTCCAGAAATTCATCACGTCTTACCAGCGTCATGTGACTTCCGCTTTAAACTTAACT
>NW_013771968.1:0-766 GCF_000517525.1 Limulus polyphemus
ATAACATTCCTACTTTAATTTAATGATTCCAAAACAGAGTGTAATGGATAACGAAATAAAAAATTTCACAATAAATAACTTAACTTTTCCTATGCCACCTAGCCCATTAATATTAATTTATGATCAAAGCAAGCTGCCTCGTAGATCAGAACTAAAAATCAACCCAGTTTTGAATAAAGTTAATTGATGTATTTACTTATAATGATTAAAATGTATTATCTCATCACTTAGCCAAATGTATTCCACAATTATATCTTTGGAGGGAAGGGGCCCTAGTGATTATTGTATAGTTCCGCCTTTAATCTTAAGAACTGTTACTAGTCTGTCACAGCTAAAGTTTCACAGATTTACACTGCAGTTGATGTTATTGTTACTTCAAAGGCTTGGCTACAAAGTTAACGATAGTTGTGGCCTAAACTTTCGAATTAACCCTCTGAAAAGTGTCAAACACATTCTATGTGTTTATGAACTGAACTATAGTTAGGAAATTTCAATGTATTATTACGTCTCCGTTTGTTAATTGATTTCCCGTAAATTCGTTCCGACGAAACTTTAGCGACACAAGTCCTTATTTAATAAAACTGGTTTATTCTTTCCGAATATAACTTTATGATACACTCAACTTCAACAGTCGCGCTATAACAAACACTATAACGAACGTTAACTTCAACAATACGTCTCTCTCTGACCGCAGTTTAATTACTCATTACCTACACACACATTATTCTGTCACGTTGTCACCCTCTTTTATATACCAGACTACTCT
>NW_013771969.1:0-767 GCF_000517525.1 Limulus polyphemus
TGATCACACTTAAATATTTTTATCGAAAAATGACTGGTTAATTTCACATGTCAAGAAAAGCAAAGAATTCTGTGGAAGAAATCCAGACATCATCTCTGTGTGATATTGGACTTGAGCACTGTAAAAGAGCCTAGAAATTCCGAGCCCTATGAGAAATGATGAAAAAACAAAAACAATAATACTTGAGCATTTCAAAAGATCTTAGGTGTCCTTACAGCCAGCATATGACACTAGCTTTATAGTAATATCGGTTAGGTTGGGTTAGTTTCTCCCAGTTTTAAAATGTTTACATAATACCCTTAACGTGTTTAACGTCCACGTAAAAATGATATTTTAAGAGGAAGGACAGAATACAAAACAAAAAAGCTTTTGAAATATAATACGTTTATTTTATTTTAGAATATTTAGGTTTTTATGTCATTAAGAAATAAAAAAGGTTACTGATAAGACTGAAGTGTTTTACCAGTATATTATATAATAATGATAAGCCAGATTAGTAAAACACTGCTTTGTAATATAATTATCATAATCAATGCCGCATAAAAACTTACAGAAACCTATTAAAAATTATACCAAATATTTCACTGGGGGCCCAAAACTAATTGAAGAGCATTGTTTATTTGTAATTAAACACAAAGCTACGCAATAGGCTATCTGTGCTCTGCCCACCATGGGTATCGAAACCCGGATTATAGCATTGTAAGTCCGCAGACATACCGCTGTGCCATTGGGGGCTAATTGAAGAGCAATAAATGTAGCTCAATTTC
>NW_013771970.1:0-767 GCF_000517525.1 Limulus polyphemus
CTTGGGTTAGTTATACCTGAAACCCAGGGGTCTTTGATGGTGGCAATTGCTGCTGACTGGAGGTCCTCCATTTGTTCAGAAGTTTAAAACTAAGAATGGTTATACCTGAAACCTAGGGATCTCTGACGGTGACAAGTGCTGCTGACTGGAGGTCTTCCATATGTTCATTTGTTTAAAACTAGCAATAGTTATACCTCAAATCTATGGGTCTCTGACGGTGGTAAGTGCTGTTGACTGGAGATCCTCCATCTGTTCAGTAGTTTGAAACTCGGGATAGTTAAACCTGAAACCTAGGGGTCTTTCAAAGTGGCAATTGTTGATGATTAGATGTCCTCCATTTGATCAGTAGTTTAAAACTAGGAATAGTTATACCTAAAACCAAGGGGTCTCTGACGGTGACAAGTGCTGTTGAATGGAGGTCCTCCGTCTGTTCAGTAGTTTCAACCTCGGGATAGTTATACCTGAAACCTAGGGTTCTTTCACAGTGGCAAATGCTGTTGACTAGAGGTCCTTCATCTGTTCAGTAGTTTCAATCTCGGGATAGTTATACCTGAAACCTACGGCCTTTCACAATGGCAACTGTTGCTGATTGGAGGTCCTCCATTTGATCAGTAATTTAAAACTAGGAATAGTTATACCTAAAACCAAGGGGTCTCTGACGGTGGCAAGTGCTGTTGACCGGAGGTCTTCCATCTGTTTGGTTGCTTAAAACTGGGAATAGTTATACCTGAAAATCGGGGGTCTCTGACGGTGCCAAGTGCTGCCTA
>NW_013771971.1:0-766 GCF_000517525.1 Limulus polyphemus
TCCTTATTTTAAACACAATGTTAGTTCATCATGCCCAACGACAAAGTCCCTATTGTAAACACACTGTTAGTTCATCACGGCTGTTACTGTAGAGCAAGTTAAACTTTTATGAATATATATATATATATATACACAGAGTATATCCATTTATTATACGAATTATTTATTTAAAAAATGAGATATAAACAAGAATAGAAGGGTGGGTTGAAGTAAATACGATTAATATATTAATAACTATATTACGTTATTGTACTGACGTCATAAAGACCATCATTCGTTTTCCCCCGAAGAACTATGTATATCTTGAAGAGACGAAAAAGTACTCTTTCAAACTCTTACATAACAATCGTAACATAATACTCTGGTAGGTCATATTATAAACATACATAACATAAAGTAGCTTTAAAACAACTTCCCGTTTGTTATTACTTATAACTCATATTTTTCATACAGTTAACAAAAACATTTGTCAAGAGCGTGTACTTTTAATGTATCTTCTACATCAGTGGTCGGCAACCTATGACCCGTGGCAATAATTTGGCTGACCCGCTAAAAGTTGGCTTCACCATTGCAACCCGTAAGGCCACAATCATTGTTCAGTTCAAGTTTCTCGGCTATGTGAGATGAACAACGATATTAAAGGAAAGAGTCACGGCTACGGAGAATTTTAAGATCAATTTCAGGGAAAAATATCAAACTGTTCGAACTATTAATTTTTTGTATGTAAATAAACATACACATTTAAAATACATGTACCGGTATTAAT
>NW_013771972.1:0-767 GCF_000517525.1 Limulus polyphemus
ACCTTTTGGAAAATAGGTTTGATTTAAAGACGTGTCACTCGTGTTAGTACACCTTTTGGAAAATAGGTTTGATTTAAAGACGTGTCACTCGTGTTAGTACACCTTTTGGAAAATAGGTTTGATTTCAGGATCCTTCCAACAAAGATCCATTATGATCATATATTTCATTTTATTGATCCTTTAGAATCATACATTTTAATTTTATCGATTCTTTATGATCATATATTTTAATTTTATCGATCCATTATGATCATATATTGTATTTTATTGATCCTTTAGAATCATACATTTTAAGTTTTGTTTAATTGATCCTTTATGATCATACATTTTAATTTTATCGATTCTTTGTGATCATATATTTTATTTTATTGATCCTTTAGAATCATACATTTTAAGTTTTGTTTAATTGATCCTTCATGATCATACATTTTAATTTTATCGATTCTTTATGATCATATATTTTATTTTATTGATCCTTTAGAATCATACATTTTAAGTTTTGTTTAACTGATCCTTCATGATCATATATTTTATTTTATTGATTTTTTATGATCATATATTTTATTTTATTGATCCTTTAAAATCATACATTTATTTTGTTTTATTGAGTTATACGTCAACGAAATATGCTGGTAAACATAGGTGATAAATGCTTTATTAAAATAAATTAACGAAAATGTACGACGACAATGTAATATGTAAACGATAGTTGTTAACTTTTCATGAAGAAAGTATAAAAACAAACTCAATGTCGTAATCAGTTCCGG
>NW_013771973.1:0-767 GCF_000517525.1 Limulus polyphemus
AGTTAAATCTTGTGTCTTCTTAATGACAGTACACAGTATCGTTAAATCTTGTGTCTTCTTATTGAAAGTACCCAGTATCAATAAATCTTGTGTCTTCTTATTGACAGTATACAGTATTGCTAAATCGTGTGTCTTCTTATTGAGAGTACACAGTATCGTTAAATCTTGTGTCTTCTTATTGACAGTACACATTATCGTTGAATATTGTGTCTTCTTATTGAAAGTACACAGTATCGTTAAATTTTCTGTCTTCTTATTCACAGGACACAATATTGTTAAATCTTGTGTTTTCTTACTGACAGTACATATTATCGTCGAATATTGTCTCTTCCTATTGACAGTACACAGTATCGTTAAATCTTCTGTCTTCTTATTGACAGTACACAGTATCGTTAAATCTTGTGTCTTCTTATTGACAGTACACAGTATCGTTCAATCTTTTGTCTTCTTATTGACAGTACACAGTATCGATAAATCATGTGTCTTCTTATGGACAGTACACAGTATTGATAAATCGTGTGTCTTCTTATTGAGAGTGCACAGTATCGTTAAATCTTGTGTCTTCTTATTGACAGTACACAGTATCGTTAAATCTTCTGTCTTCTTATTGACAGGACACATTATCGTTAAATCTTGCGTTTTCTTCTGACAGTACACATTATCGTTGAATATTGTTTCTTCTTATTGACAGTACACAGTATCGTTAAATCTTGTGTCTTCTTATTGACAGTACACAGTATCGGTAAATCTTGTGTCTTCTTATTGAC
>NW_013771974.1:0-767 GCF_000517525.1 Limulus polyphemus
CATTACCCATTCAAGCCGTCTCCAGCCATTATTAGTCTCAAAATGGGTTCCTCGTCATCGAATTTGAAACAATACAGTAATAAGCTCATTTAAAGAAATTGAAAAAAAATTCTGTCCTAGTAAAGTTTGATAGACCTGAAAACAAATTTTAAAATAATTTTCATCCATTATTTGATGTTTCCTACAAAATGACATTCAATCTATGCTACACCAGTGTTTCTCAACCTTTCTGTGTCGCAGAACCCTTCACAGCATTCACTACAAAAAACATTACTGCAATACCGGCAGCTGTTTGTAGTTTGTCTCGCTCACTAACTTAAAACAATGTAGTGGCTTGTTGTTATATTGTGTCATTATGAAACCAGCTATATTAATAAGTAATTATGATGTATTCTGATTGTAGTTATGTAACTAGTATGTATTTATGTATCAAAATATGTACAACTTTTGCATTCGGCGGAACCCCTGGATGTCTGTCGAGGAACCTCTGGACGTCTGTCGAGGAACTTCTGGACGTCTGTCGAGGAACCTATGGCCGTCTGTCGAGGAACCTCTGGACGTCTGTCGAGGAACCTCTGGACGACTGTCGAGGAACCTCTGGACGTCTGTCGAGGAACCTCTGGATGTCTGTCGAGGAACTTCTGGACGACTGTCGAGAAACTTCTGGTAATTAAGTTATTATTCCTACCATAATATATTAGTTTTAGTTTTTACATCTTAAACGCCAATGAAATTGTTATAAGATTTACGAAAATTAGTCAAGTTCA
>NW_013771975.1:0-837 GCF_000517525.1 Limulus polyphemus
AAAATATTTGTTTTGAAATAATGTTGGCTTTGATTTTTCGCAAGAAACGGGCTTGGTTTTTAAAAGAAAGCTTCAGAGCAATCAAGTAAATATATTGTATTCCTTTCGTTTGTTTTATTGATAATACTCACAATTTTAATTTTAATTGTCTGTCTAATCCAAGTATTTATCCAAAACTGTATTTAAATGGCAAAATTAAATTTTATAACTCAAGATGTAGATATGAAAAGGTAATCACACTATTTATATGTACTATCAGTAACTGTTATGTTCTTATTTTTTGTTGCTTCTATTCCAACTTCCTAATTTTTAATTTAATTTTTTTATATTTGTAAGTAAGTAACATCATAAGGTTGTCAAGGATACTAAAACATTTATTAATAAAATTTTAAGTTAGAAAAAGACGACTTTATCCATGATTTATCACAAATACTGTGTATACATTCTACTTTTGAAGCTTTTAAAACAAGATCTGTAAAGGTTTTTGACAGAATATTTCAATTTTTTTGCTTCTTATGATAACAGGTATGGTCTACAAGGAAAGACGATTCTTTCACATTTTATAACTACGTCACGTTTACTGTTTATCATTAAAAATTTCCTTTATAACCAGAATAATTTGTTTGTCACTAAACTTAACAGTAAAACTATAAAGTATCTGTTAACATTGGTAAAATGAAAGATTTTGTCGAGAACTCATTTACTGTTATACATAATATATGGTTAGAGGAATAGCATATGAATATATTTAATGCATAACGACAAACTATCGTAACAATAAAACTGTATGTTAAATTATTGTATGATATTTAGAGATGATATCACAAAAAATTCGTC
>NW_013771976.1:0-767 GCF_000517525.1 Limulus polyphemus
ACATGTGTGTCATGGAAAGATACTGTTACTATCTGTTTATGAAGCCTAAATAATGTTATGATGGTTGATTACCTCTGAGTTTTTCTGAACAAGTATATGTTATTTCCATTTTGAATATCGTGTCAGATCCTGAATTGAGTTGAGTATTAGGTGACAGTCTCAGGAGATTTGTCGACCATTCAGGTGGGGACCGGCTAGGGGTACAAGAGAGTTCCTCTGCTGATGCTATCAGTGATCTTCTGGCTGTATATCTTTTGTTTTTTCTAGTTACGACATCTGATGCCTTGTTTTCCATCTTCCACGGATGCCATTTTTGTCTAACTAGTGCATAGGTCATTATTCTTTGAATAGAGATGTGGTGGATTTGATGAGTGTGTCTCTCTTGTGAGATTGTCAGCTTCTATATTTAGGTTTAATCCTGGTACATACATACAGATGATGGTCTTACCACGCACTTACTTTGTTTTCTCCATCCAGCTGGAGACCAACAATTCTCAATTTTATGCAGTATTGCCTGCGAGTTAGCTGTAAATATTATCTTGGTAGCATTGCCTAATATCGGTTCATTGTTTCAGTAATCTAGAAAATCATGTACTCTATGGCTTCAAGCTCCATCCACGTGCTGCTTATAGAAAACCGCTCCAATTTTCCACCAGGTGACGGTTGTTGCTCCATAAGACAATATATGCCCAACCAACTCTCTTGCTATCTGTGGCCATGGTGATAACTGACCTGGCACCATGGTCTTCCAGTAGGTGGCGACAGGC
>NW_013771977.1:0-940 GCF_000517525.1 Limulus polyphemus
CTTCGATGTTGGCTTCTTCAGGCGGCACGTCTTCAGCAGCGTCATTTGTTCTGTTGCCCACTTCGTCCCAACTGCAATATCCCGGACCGTGATAATGCCAAAGCCTGTTGGCATGCACCACTTCGGGCTTACCTCGCCGACCACATTTTAACCGGAAAGTCACGTCTGAGAGACGTTCCACTATTTCATATGGGCCTTCCCATGGAGAAGACAACTTAGGAGAATTCCATTTGGTCATTTTAGGATTATACAACCATACCTTGTCTCTTGGTACAAAGCTGACTTCAGTAGATCTCTTATCATAAGATAACTTCATCGAATCAGCAGATGTTTTCAAGTTTCAACACACTTGATGGTGAATATCATCTATCTTTTCCGATAACACTTCCACAAACTCTGACACATTCTCAGTCAACTCTTCATAAGGTGGGCATCCCTTACACTTAGGTTCCCTTTTAGCACTACATGTACTTCATGTCCTGCACCATTCTTCTACATCTCGCCTCATACCTATCCAGTAAAATCTTTGTCGTAGATGACTCAAAGTATTCCTAATTCTGAGATGTCCTCCTGTTAAATTATCATGGGATTGATGCAGCACAGCTTCCCATAACTTTCTCGGTATAACTGTTTGCCAAGTTGTCACTTTCCCATCTGTAGTTTCCCATCTCTGGACAAGAATACCATTTTAAAGCTTCTGCTGGTCCCATTGTGCCCAATAGTGCTAAGACTAGACACCTTCTCCCAAGCAGGGCGTGAAACACTTGCTTTTAAAAAAATCAATTATTGGCTTCAAATCTTGATCTTTCTCCTGTTCTGCCTTGATATCTATATTTGGTTACACTTCACCATCATCAACTCTTTCAGTCGGATTGACTTCAGCTTGATGGCACCTAATTAGTTCAACCTCTCTTTTAACATTTACCAGAACTTGGCCTTT
>NW_013771978.1:0-765 GCF_000517525.1 Limulus polyphemus
TTAAACAAATGAAGACGGGTTTAATAACACAGAAATAATTACGTAGATTACATAATTGCAGTGTTTGAAAGTATAACTTTAATCTGAAAATTCAAAGTAACAAAGAACACTTACCGATAAACGTATCTGCCAAAAAGCTTTACTTAAAACATTAAAACAAACGTAGCAAACCTTGTACAAGATAACGAAACGTGAAAAGGGAGTATGAATAGACAATTAGTAAATATTTTCACCAATCGATATATCGATACGTTGTTAACAAAAGGGGGGAAAAAAATAGCCGTCTGCTTCTTCATCTTCTACCGTTCTGTAGTTTTCCTCTTTCGTGCTTCGTGGCGCACTCTATCGGTGACTTCAGCTGTTCTTAAGGTGATTCCAAATATATCTTCGTGGTAACGGTTTTCTTCCTAACGAGGCAATGATAAAAATCAAGGGTTATGATTCAAGTTTCAGTTTCAAAGTTTCGGAAAAATTTATAAAATACAAATTCGCAGGATTGTAATAAAAGGGGAAAAAATGTTATGAAAACAGAGATAGAAAGAAGGATTGACTGAAATATCCACAGAAAGCATACGGAAAGACGAACAAACAGATTGACAAATGAGAGAGAGAGAGAGAGATAAGTTGACTGAGATCTTAGAAGGAAGGTAGACAGAGAAACAGACTAAGAGAGAAATAAACAGGAAATCGTATATTTTGGAATAAATAGAGTTGTTTAAACATTTGTTTAACAACAAGTAAAAGCTTGGAATGGTGTATTCTTTC
>NW_013771979.1:0-767 GCF_000517525.1 Limulus polyphemus
GGTCCGACGACAGCTGTATGTCTTCGGATTTAGAACGCTAAAATCAGAGGTTCGATTACTCTCGGTGAGCACAGCAGATAACCCGATGTGGTTTTGCTATAAGAAAACACATATACAGACTTCCATATTTTTTACCCACCCCCCTCCCGGTGAGACAGCTGTATGTCTTCGGATTTACAACGTTAAATCAGGGGTTAGATTCCCCTCGGTGGACACAGCAGATAGTCCGATGTGGCTTTGCTATAAGATAACACATACACACATTCTTTCATATTTTTAGCTAACCTTTGTTCCATGTATTTATTTTCTTTAGCTTTCCCAGCTTTAAAACTATAGACGACGTCTGACGGTACTCGTGATCTTTTGAAGTGACTCATCCTTCATTCGACCATTTTATTTTGTACGTGTTTGAAGTATTATTTACTTACTGTTGAATAGCAGATTCGTTTGTCGAATTTTCTATGTAATTCTGAAATTTACATGGAACTTTGTTATAAACAAACGTCATTTATTATTACAACTTTAACATAGGGTGTCAACTTTCGATAAATATAAGTATGTTAAAAGATTTGTTAAATTATACAGACGTACAAACAAATTCACGATAAGACATTGAATAATTGTCAGTCTTTGTCTTGATTAGGTGATGGTTTTGTTTTGAATTTCGCGCAAAGCTACATGAGGGCTATCTGCGCTTGCCGTCCCTAATTTAGCAGTGTAAGACTAGAGGGAAGGCAGCTAGTCATCATCACCCACCACCAACTTTT
>NW_013771980.1:0-788 GCF_000517525.1 Limulus polyphemus
CTAGTCTCACACCGATATCTTAAGAACTTTTCAAGAATATATATGTGTTATTCTATAAGCCTCAAGCCCCCCAGTGGCACTGCGGTATGTCTGCGGACTTACAACGCAAGAATCCGGGTTTCGATACCCGTGGTGGGCAGAGCACAGATAGCCCTTGTGTAGCTCTGTGCATAATCAAAAACAAAACAAACTATAAGCCTCAGCTAACTCAGGGGCAAGTTCGAGGGCTTATAACGCTAAAAAATGGATTTCGATACTCGTGTTGTGCAGAGCACAGATAGCATATTGTATAGCTTTGTGCTTCATGACAAACTATTCTATAGATTAGGTTAGAGGTAATTAGTTTCGACCCATGAACTTGGACTTTCAAATACAGTCTGAGTTAATATTTTTATAGCCTCTTCCCGCTTGGACAGACCCGTCACACCAAACATGCTCGCCCTTTCAGCCGTGGGGGTGTTATAAGTTACGGTCAATCCCACTATTCGTTGGTAAAAAAGTAGCCCAAAAGTTGGCGGTGGGTGGTGATGACTTGTCAAAACCTCAAACCCAGTTGGACTTTCATAAAAAAAACACCGTCTAGAGTTGGATAATTAATGGGTCGTATGCTTGGCTTTCCTACTGTTACACTTTTATTCAAAAGGATAAAAAAAAACGTGTATTCGAAAAGAAAGAGAACATAGATTAAGCTAAGTTCTCGTTGACCAACGTCTTTCATTATAGACCTGTTCTTACTTAGTTCTCGTTGACCAACGTCTTTCATTATAGGACCTGTTCTTACTAAGTTC
>NW_013771981.1:0-766 GCF_000517525.1 Limulus polyphemus
ACATATGAGGAGCCAGTGTAAGAAGAATAATACCAATAAGTCAGCCTCTGGGAAACCAGTAGTGGTTGGTGTTGAGGCTTACTTGTGAAAGCCCCAACAGCTAAGTGTAAAATGGCAAGCACACATAGTGTCTGCGTGACAGGAAAGCTGGATGGCCAAAGGTGGAACTTTGTCATAGATTCTGCATCTCAGCAAACCCTTGTGAGTATCAAAGTGCTAGATCACAATGGAGTACCAGAAGCCATACAGAAGCTCTGTGGTGTGACAGGACAGTATACAAGGTTATGGGGACCAGTGTGTGTAACTATTGAGCTCATGAGCATGAAGGACAAACACAAAGTATACTTGGCTGACATTGAAGACCAATGCATAGTAGAGTTGAACTACTTACTACCGAGGAAGTGTGTAGTTAATTTTGATAAAATGATGTTTGGGAACAAGAAAGGCCGAATTCCGATAAGTGTTAAAAGGGAGGTTGAACTAACCAGATGCCATCAAACTGAAGTCAAAGTGACTGAAGGAGTTGATGAAGGACAATCACAGAACAGGAGAAAGACCAAGATTTGAAGCCAATAACTGATTTTGTACAAGAAAGTGTTTTTGTGCCCTGCTTGGGAGAAGGTGTCTAGCTTAATAATGGCTGGAAACGGGTAATGAAGAAAAACTTTAATATAAGTTTAACATAACAGCAAATGTACAACGTGTCCAGTTTAAGCCCTGTGACGAAGAACTATTAGGGCACAATGAGACCAGTTGAAGCTTGAAG
>NW_013771982.1:0-767 GCF_000517525.1 Limulus polyphemus
GAGATATGTGAACTATTACTAGAACTACAAGATATTAAGGATAGCGTATCTATATCTGACAGAACTAGACAAAGACGAGGGTTAATAAATGCAGGTAGAAGTGTTTTAAAATTTCTATTTAGAACAGTAACCACTGACGATTGGCAAGACTTAAACAAAAACAGAGACATGTTTCTAAAGAAATGATTCATTTAATAGGAGAGCAAGCAACTATAATGAATTCGTTAAATCAAACACTTGAATTACATGACCAAGAAATCAGGAAAGTATCTAAAGCTTTGATAAATATTACTAATGCATTAATACACACTAGAGTAAGACAAACTGAGTTACATAAAGCAGGAATAGAAATGTTAATTTTTAACACTAGGATTCAGAGTAATCTACAACAGTTATCTTTTACTGTAGGAAGTAGTAGGACAGAGTTAGCTAAGTTAATACAAGTATTATATGTAGCTGCAGATAAAAAGCTAAGCTCTTACTTTTTACCACCAAGTAAGCTAGAAAGAGTATTAGACGAAATTGAAAGGAGATTACCTCCACATTTACAATTTATAATACCTACTCATAGTGACCAAATTTATATGTATTATACATGGGTTGATGTGAAGACAGCTGCTGTTAAGGACACTTTAAGGATGTTTATAGAAATACCATTAAAAGCAACTGACAGAATGTTTAAATTATATAAGATTGTATCTTTACCGATAGCAATAAATCATTCATTAGCTTTAGCTAAAGAAAATGATAAACCGTACATTGCTGTC
>NW_013771983.1:0-766 GCF_000517525.1 Limulus polyphemus
ATGGTGGTTATAAGTTCGGTAACTATAGTTACACCTAGGTGTTCATGTAGTAGTTGTGCCAAGTAAAGCTAAAGATGAGTATGGTGGTTATAAATTCGGTAACTAGAGTTACACTTATGTATTCGTGGAGTTGTTGTACTAAATAACGCTATAGATGAGTATGGTGGTTATAAATTCGGTAACTAGAGTTACACCTAGATGTTCATGGAGTTGTTGTGCCAAATAACGCTATCGATGAGTATGGTAGTTATAAATTCGGTAATTAGAGTTACACCTATTTGTTCATGGAGTAGTTGTACCAGGTAAGGCTAAAGATGAATATGGTTGTTATAAATTCGGTAACTAGAGTTACACCTAGGTATTCATGGATTAGTTGTACCAAGTAAGGCTTAAGATGAATATGGTGGTTATAAATTCGGTAACTAGAGTTACACCTAGGTAATCGTGGAGTTGTTGTACCAAATAACGCTACAAATGAGTATGGGGTTTATTAATTCGGTAACTAGAGTAACACCTATGTGTTCATGGAGTAGTTGTACCAAGATGAGGTTAAAGATGATTATGGTTGTTATAAATTCGGTAACTATAGTTACACCTAGGTGTTCGTGGAGTAGTTGTACCAAATAACGTTAACGATGAGTATGGTGGTTATAAATTCTGTAACTAGAGTTACACCTAGGTGTTCGTGGAGTTAGTGTACCAAATAACGCTAAAGATGAGTATGGTTGTTATAAATTCGGTAACTATAGATATTCCTAGGTGTTAA
>NW_013771984.1:0-765 GCF_000517525.1 Limulus polyphemus
AACAAATGACGCTGCTGAAGACATGTCATCTGAAAAACCCATTGTCGAAGAAGAAACTCTACTCAGTTTTGAGAAGAGAAACGGTGAAGCTTTTGATGAACTTACTACCACTGATGTGACTGTTATCGATGATAGGACATTTCCTGATGATGCAGATGAACACCATATGAAGCAGAAACCAACGAGACGGAGACCAGTACAGAGGAAGATACGTCCCGTAAAATTAAGAGACTTTGTTGAATTGTAATTTTGTGTTTGTAATTCTGTACATTTAACTAAGTTATTGTTAATTGTTATTGGTTTATTGTTAAGTGGCTATTGTTCAGGACTAACAATACTAAGGAGGGGGCAGTGTTACGTCAGCGAGGTCACGTGACTAGTATCACGCCACGTCCTTCTAGGAATATCCTGTTCCTTCGTGAATGCTCTTGCGTTTACTAGATGTGTGTTAATCTTGTATATATAAGACGGCCACAACGTGACGGAACAATGTGTGTAATTGAACTAAGTATTGTTGAGCACGAGCACGTGAGACGTTCGTTGAGAATAATAGCGTTTGTTATAGAGCGACTGTTGAAATTAAGTGTATCGTAAAGTTGTATTCGGAAAGAATAAACCAGTTTTATTTAAGAAAGGACTTGTGTCGCTAAAGTTTCGTCGGAACGAATTTACGGAAATTGAATAACGAACGGAGACGTGACAGTATATATTTTAAATAGTATAAATTATTTAAATAATATTGTTGTTGTATAATGTAGTGTGACA
>NW_013771985.1:0-767 GCF_000517525.1 Limulus polyphemus
CCTCTCTTTTAACATTTACCGGAACTTGGCCTTTGTTGTTCCCAAACGTCATTTTATCAAAATCAATTACAAACTTCCTTGGTAGTAGATAGTTCAATCCTAATATGCATTCGTCTTCAATGTCAGCCAAGTATACGTTCTGTCTGTCCTTTATGCCCATGAGCTCAATGGTTACCCACACTGGTCCCCACAACCTTGTAGAATGTCCTGTCACACCATAAAGCTTCTTTATGGCTTCTGGTACTCCTTCATGATCTAACACCTTGATGCTCACAAGGGTTTGCTGAGATGCAGAGTCTATGACAAAGTTGCACCTTTGGCCATCCAGCTTTCCTGTCACATAGACACTGTGTGTGCTTGGCATTTTACACCTAGCTGTTGGGACTTTCATGATGGGGGTTGGTGGGCATCGCTCAACACCAACCACTACTGGTCTCCTTGAAGCTGACTTTTTGGTAATATTCCTCCTACACTGGCTCCTCAAATGTCCGTGCTTTCCACAGTTCCAACAACCAAGTATACGTTCTGTTTGTCCTTTATGCCCATGAGCTCAAAATCATGTCAAGAAGGAGATTAGAATTGTGAAGTTTTTCCTCTACTGAGAAAGCAAACCCTGGTGAAGGAAACACCCAGTCAATATCATCATCATCATTCTAGTCATGTTCAAACTGAGAATAAATGTCAGCCCAATGAATGGGAGGAGGAGGCCCTGTATGCATAAGGGAACCCACAACTCATTGAACAATGGCTGTCACATCTTCCACAGA
>NW_013771986.1:0-2989 GCF_000517525.1 Limulus polyphemus
CTATAACCCTGTACATAATTAACACCGCACATCCAGTTACTGTTATATTAATAAAATGAAGCCAGCATCAACACATGTATTTATTTACGTGAGAAAACAACAAGATAGATATATTTCATTGCAGTTCTTGCTACAATGCTTAAAACAGGCTTACAACAACATGTTGAGTTTGACTGATCATTTTTGTTAAGCACAAAGCTACACAAATAGCTGTGCTCTGCCCACTGCAGGTATCGAAAAATGATTTTTGGTATTCTTTAATAGATAGTTTAAGCAGAGTATTCTTACTGATTTGACTGTGAAATGGACCGTACTGCCTATTGGAGAAACACTTATAGAAATATATTTTAGTGCAATTTTCCATCAAAACCTCAGGAAAGAATACTAGAAACATAACATATATGATAATAATATTGTGGAATATTCTGACAAAATTACGATTTTATCTCGTTTTTAAAACACCCTTTTGTTAACTTGTAATAACAGAAAGGTTCAAATGATCATCAAAACATTTAGTTAAATGTAACTAATCACTGTCTGTTTTCTAAGTAACAAGAGTATTTGATTTGAGAGTCAGTTTCTTTTATTATCATTTGTTCTTCAAGTTTACATTGGGTTCTCGGCTTATTATTAACCAGCTACTCTTATTTTACTAGTTATAGCTGAAAACGAAATAACAATTAGACACATGGTAAACTAGAAAACAACACAGTATATAAATTTGATAACTGGAAACTATGTTAACTATAATACGGTAGATAGAAATCATGTTGGCAACCAGACACACAGCAAACTCAAATAGCAGTAAAAGTTTTGAAGTTTGAAACTCAATGTAGAGTAAATTATATGAAAAATAAATGAAGAACAAGCAAACCAGTATATAGATTTTTTCAAATGAAGAAACAGTATACTAGTAGATACTATCACTAGACACTAAGTGATCTAGAAGAACAGTACGTTACTATGGTTAACAACTAAACATAAAAAAACAGTGAAGAATTTGACTTTCTTCCTATTCCAGAAAACACATTGAATACTAAGCCTCTACCTAGATGATGATGTGTACATTAATATAGAAAGAAATAACATCAACATTGATATTTTCTTGATTTATTTATTTTCACGCAAACGTATTCGAGGATTACCGACGATAATTTCTTTCAGACACATTGTGCTACTATATTAGATTCTAGCCCTGATGATGGTAACTGTTACCGAAACTAGTCGGCTGTATCAAATGATAAAAATTTTACAGTCTAACGATTACAAAACCCAACCAGCTGCTGTTAAATCCCACAAGAAAGGGGTAAGTACTAAAATAATAACGACCTGAATGTCACGTTAGCCTTTGTATCTGTTTTTACCACCCGGGGAGAATCATTCTCCCTTCGTTCTACACAGTGAGCATTTTCTTCTTTTCACAGCAAATAAAATAATTATTAATTTTCCGTGGAATCTATCTACAGCACATCAACATTATTTATTTCTTCCTACTCTCTCCTACAACATAAACACATTGATGGCAGTATTAAATATTAAGATAGTTTTGTTCATTTGGAGTTTTGCTGTGTTTTTCACAAAAAACATTTTAGCCTATCTAACATGTTCTGTAATGAAAAATATATTCTATCCAAGTTTGAAATAAACACAAACAACAGATTCAAACACATGTAAAAGGCGTCTGGTTTCCACGTTGAACCAAAGGCCACCACCAGAGGCAAAGAAACAGAAAAATTACTTCCCAAAATTTGATTTATTTATTCAAGATGATCTTTCAGACAACAGTTTTTCTGGTATAAATATATGATACAACGAGTTTCAGCCAGTAGTCGGTAGTACATTAAACAACTGACTTAAACTATAGTGAACGAGTGAGGTGTCATTGTTGAATTGATATTGTTGTAGTAGTTATAAAACACCAAATAATAATATAAAAAAAAGCGCCAGTATTTCTACTTTCCATCATTTGTCCAGAGAATCATGAATTTATGGCCCATGAATGTGATTTTTCATGCCGATTCCAAGATTCTCACCATTTTCAAATACGCACCTTGGTACACATGGGAGTTTCTAACAGAACTGGACTTAAACTTCAAACTCCACCTAACTCTGCTATATAGTTTCACAACAAAACGTCATAATCACACCCCATTTCCATAGAAGACTTTTTAATTCTAACTACTGATTGTAATGGTCACGAACTGTTGATAAAAGAAAGTATACATGTTATGAACGAAAATCCAAGTCTCAATAGAAATTTAAACTCTTTCCCCCTTGCTTTATTCAAATATCTCTTTTTTTTAACACTATTCATTCTATTTTTATATCAGTAATTCATGTAAAGATTGTTCAGTTGTAATTTTCATAGATTTACTGAAGATAGAATATGTGTAATTCCGAAACATTCATTAATTAAAGATGTTTACATTTTTTGCCGTTGCTCTACTATCAGTTACTTCTTTTGTAGAATTAGGAAGTTTTTTAGCGTCGAAATGTGACGAAGTCTAGAAGCCAATAATACTAAAAAATATGATAAATATTACGTATTGTTGTTTGACAATATTTGAGCTAGCGAATACATATTATTATCAAAGTGAAAATACTTAAAATACTCGTTAGAAAGCTTAAGCACATACCTTAATTAAACTGTCACGTGTTGGTGTTTTCGCATTATAAACAGCACGCGCTGATAACAATAACGCTAACAATTAATTTGTATCTTAGCAACACAGAACTTACGAAAATAATTCATAAATCGCTGAAAGAAATTTAAGTTAAGGCTAATATACTGGGTATTAAAAATAAACTATAAGTGACAATGAAGATAATCTTTAGAAGGTTTGATTTCAATATCATTTTACTTTGTTATAACATCAAAGTATTTGTTTTGTCTGCCCTCTTTGCGGCCCGAAGAAGTAAACATTATTCCTGAAAACATCGAACAAGGCAGGCGGTATGTGGTTTACTGTATCCCTAACCAGTACGAGTT
>NW_013771987.1:0-1470 GCF_000517525.1 Limulus polyphemus
AACGCCCCCACGGCTGAATAGGCGAGCATGTTTGGTGGGACTGGGATTCGAACCCATGACCCTCAGATTGCGAGCCGGGCTCATATTATACATAATAGTCTATGATTATGAATTAAAATAAAATAAAAAGTAAAATGAAAATATCTGGAGGCTATATGTTAGATAAAGATATAAGAAAACAAGTGAATCATGTTGGCATTAAACAAAATATGGAGATAGTCTTTACGTCTAGGACCAACAATTTGTCACATAATACAGGCACTCTACTTTTATGCGCATTTTTTAAAATAATCATGACTAACCATTTAAATATTATTTAACAGTGGAAGCAAAAACAAGCGCATTGCCTGTATTGAATTTTAGAAACAGAAAGTTTGATTTTTGTATCGAATTTCTAGAATTTTTTGCAAATTAATTTCTTTTTTTTTCTTGTGGAATTGCAAGTTGTTCGTAGAATCTGAAACAACATATGCAAATGGCCAATAAAAAGAAATGTTAAAAGGAGAATACTTGATTAAAATCTTTCAAACAAAAAATACTTTGCTTTAAAAGTGTCCTCTAGTAGCATATTTAAAGTTTGATTAATCATCATTTGAGTGGTATTGCCAAACCATATATACATTAAGGGAGAAGTGCGGGGGTTGTTATAAAGTTATTTGATCTATTCTAACGTCCACCGCTTGGAAGCTAATTATATACTATTTAATAGACGGATCAAAGACGATTTCATGCTAAACTATTTGTCACCAGATGGCGCTGATCATAAACGTTTAACAGTCAATATTGCAACAAGGTTTGATATTACCACCATTTATGTTCTCTATTGTTTGATTTACTACAAACGCATTTGGTGTTGTTTACTGTGTCTTAGGTCTGTTAAAGTAGCATCATGATATACAAATGACTTGAGATGCTCCCATAGTCACAAATCAGAAGTTGAAACAGTCAACAATACGAGCACTGAAAAGTATGTTCATATAGTGTCGTTATAGTCAATGGGAAATGAACTGGAACCCTATTGTGCATCAAAATTCCTGAAAACATGTACCAGCAACGTCTTGACAGTTTGTGTAACGTGCAGTGTAGCACCATCTTGTATCAAAACCCCTTTTATCTGAAGCAGTCTAATAATATCATGTACCAGCAACGTCTTGACAGTTCGTGTAACGTGCAGTGTAGCACCATCTTGTATCAAAACCCCTTTTATCTGAAGTAATCTAATAATATAATGTACCAGCAACGTCTTGACAGTTCGTGTAACGTGCAGTGTAGCACCATCTTGTATCAAAACCCCTTTTATCTGAAGTAATTTAATAATATAATGTACCAGCAACGTCTTGACAGTTCATATATCGTGCAGCGTAGCACCATCTTGTATCAAAACCCCTTTTATCTGAAGCAGTCTAATAATATCACGTACCAGCAACGTCTTGACAGTTCGAGTAACGTGCAGTGCAGAACCATCTTGCA
>NW_013771988.1:0-767 GCF_000517525.1 Limulus polyphemus
TTACATAACAATACTGGTTAAGACGTTTACATACACACATATATTGTTGATTCTTGCTCTCGAGAATCTTCTACAACATTGGAGAATAGGTGGGAGTTGCGCAATACATATCTAACACTACAAGCTATGCATGTTTTTAAATATAAACTCAACCTAAACAACGTGTGTGCAGGCGCGTGCTCATCTTTTTAATGAGGCAAGCTAGCGAAGAACCACATAGAAAAGAACTGGTTCCTTATATTACAAATATAAATCACAGACAATATACAGGTTATACTTTTATGCTAAAATTATTTCAGAATACATACACTATCAACCTAATAACCGTCAATCTGCGGGTTCAAATCCCCGTTTCACCAAACATGCTCGCCCTTTCAGTCGTGGGTTCGTTATAATGTGACGGTGAATCCCAAAATTCGTTAGCAAAAGTGTACCCCAAGAGTTGGCAATGGGTGGTGATCATTAGCTACCTTCCCTCTAGTGTTTCACTGCTAAATTAGGGACGGCTAGCGCTGATAGCTCTCGTGTAGCTTTGCGCGAAATTCAAAATAAACACAACCAATTTCTATCAGGTTTTATGTTTGTTTGAGTTAAGCACAAAGCTACACAATGAGCTATCTGTGCTCTGCCCTCCACGGGTGTCGAGACCCGGTTTGTAGCACTGTAAATCCAAAGACATACCGCTGTGCTACCGGAGGGCTTCTATAAGGAATTGATTCATACCAAATATCAACATAAAAGTTTCTCTTTGTTACTATATCAATAAC
>NW_013771989.1:0-766 GCF_000517525.1 Limulus polyphemus
GTGGTAAAGCTATGAATACACTTGTAATAAAGCTATCAATACACTTGTGGTAAAGCTATGAATACACTTGTGGTAAAGCTATGAATACACTCGTGGTATAGCTATGAATACACTCGTGGTACAGCTATGAATACACTTGTGGCAAAGTGATGAATACACTCGTGGTAAAGCTATGAATACCCTCGTGGTATAGCTATGAATACATTTAGTTCATAAATTTCATAAGATTTTAAAGGTACAAAAATGAGCTTATTAGCCCATCAAGGATGTCCTTTTCAGCTACCAACTACAACCACTCCTTACTACTCATGTATTCATCCAATCTTTTCTTAAACTAAGTTGAATTTTCTGCCCCCACCACCCTTAAAGGCAGCTCATTCCAAAAATAAACCACCCTGTCTGAAAATTAATACTGTCTAAACTGCAGATGACTCCTATGCTGCCAAAATAGGAATTTGTGGCTCCTTGTCCTGTTGTTTTCACTGCTAAACACAAAAACTTTTATGGATCTATATTATCAATACCCTTAATAATCTTAAACACCTCAATCAAATCCCCTATCCAGAGAAAACAAGTTTAGATATTTTAGTACCTCCTCATGGGACAATCCCATAATCCCAGGTATCATCCTAGTGACTTCTCTGAACCTTCTCGAACAAGTCAATGTCCTTCTTGAGGAAGGGAGCCCAAAACTGTACACAGTACACTAAATGAGGCCTAACAAGTAATCTGTACAGTGAAACATAGATATTCCTTGTCTTGTATT
>NW_013771990.1:0-767 GCF_000517525.1 Limulus polyphemus
ACTTGTTGGTAATATTCTTCCTACACTGGCTCCTCAAATGTCCGTGCTTTCCAGAGTTCCAACAACCTTTCTGGATACCAGCCTTTCTTGCTGTGGCATCTCCCCTGTGTTGAAGTATCCAGCATTGAGCTCTCTGGTGCCCAGGTTTATTACAGTGTCAGCAAAGTCCCTCAAACCTCTCTGAAAGCTGACCTTTTCTGGCCTTGAATCCAGATGACTATACCAATCTCGGTACCTCTGTGCTGGACTTAACGTAGGATTCAAATTCGAAAGCTCTGGCCATTGCATCCTGCATGGTAGAGGGGTGTGCCTGCTTCACTTGTATCTTAAGTTGTGGACTGTCTAAGGCATCTACGAACTGATCCCTCAGCAACAACTTGAGGAGATCGGGTGGTGCAGTTGGGTAGGCCTTGTGTGCCATGCTTTAAAAGTCCAGTGCCAGCTCTTGCAGGCTCTCCCCTTTAACACGGACTCTCGTCCTGAACCTGGCCCTGTAGATTTCTGACTGGTTTTGGGTTCCGTACCTGAGTTCTAGAGCCGACACCAGTGCTCTATAGTTGTGCCTGTCGTCTGCTGACAACTGTCCAAGTATTTCCAGTGGTTGTCTCTTCAGGCTCGTTGTCAGATGTACTGCATTCTGCT
The DNA here is from genome assembly GCF_000517525.1 of Limulus polyphemus. NCBI lineage: Eukaryota > Metazoa > Arthropoda > Merostomata > Xiphosura > Limulidae > Limulus > Limulus polyphemus. The sequence continues at coordinate 643 of NW_013771990.1, forward strand.
CCTCTGTCCATCCATTCATTTCTACCAGGAGCTCAATTTGTGCTCTATATGCTCCCCACGGTGCCTTCCCTTCGAATTCCTGTGGCTTCATTCGTACTGGATAACCGCTATTGCCAACATTCATG
>NW_013771991.1:0-765 GCF_000517525.1 Limulus polyphemus
CCAGGTAGAGTTTCTTCTTCGACAGTGGCTTTTTCAGGTGACACGTCTTTCAGCAGCAATATTTGTTCCGTTGTTCACTTCGTTCTAACTGAAATGTCCTGGACCATGATAATGCCAAAGCCTGTTGGCATGTGCCACCTTTGGCTTACCTCACCGACCACATTTTATTCGGAAAGTCACGTCTGAGATACGATCCACTATGTCATATGGGCCTTCCCATGGAGAAGACAACTTAGGAGACTTCCCTTTGGTCTTCCTGTGATTATACAACCACACCTTGTCTTCTGGTACAAAGCTGACTTCAGTAGATCTCTTATCGTAACATACTTTCATGGAATCAGCAGACGTTTTCAAGTTTGAATGCACTTGATGGTAAATATCATCCACCATTTCAGATAACACTTTCACAAACTCTGACACATTTTCAGGCAACTCTTCGTAAGGTGGGCGTCCTGTTATCAGATGCACTGGCAACTGAAGTTTCCGACAAAACATCAGCTTTGCTGGAGTGTATCCGGTGGCTTGATGCTCTGCTGTTCTATAGGCCATCAACTGTGGAGGGAGTAAGACATCCCAGTCATCTTGGCGGCTATTACAAAACTTTGCTAATTCCTGTCCAAGTGTCCAATTGTACTTTCCTACCACCCCCTCAGACTGTGGGTGAAGTGGCTTTGTCCAGGTTATTTAGTATGCCAAACAACTTGCAGCACTCATGGAACACAGCTGATTCAAAGTTACAGTCTCGATCTGAATGTAGTTCGTATG
>NW_013771992.1:0-767 GCF_000517525.1 Limulus polyphemus
GTATCTTCTTTCATACTGGTTTCTGTCTCATTGGCTTCTGTTTATGTGGGATTCATCTGCTCCATCAGGAAATGTCCCATTATCGGTAGCATTCACATCTGTGGCTTCACTGTTTTCCTTCTCAAAACTGGGTAGAGTTTCTTCTTCAACAGTGGCTTTTTCAGGTGACACGTCTTCAGTAGTGTCATTTGTTCTGTTGTTCATTTCGTTCCAACTGAAATGTCCTGGATCATGATAATGCCAAAGCCTGTTGGCATGCACAACCTTTGGCTTACCTCGTCGACCATTTTATTTGGAATGTCATGTCTGCGAGACGATCCACAATCCAATATGAGCCTTCCCATGGAGAAGACAACTTAGGAGACTTCCCTTTGGCCTTCCTGGGATTATACAACCACACCTTGTCTCCTGGTACAAAGCTGACTTCAGTAGATTTCTTATCATAACATAGCTTCATGGAATTAGCAGACGTTTTTCAGTTTGAACACACTTGATGATGAATATCATCCATCCTTTCAGATAACACTTTCATGAACTCTGGCACATTTTCAGGCAACTCTTCGTAAGGTGGGCATCCTATTATCAGGTCCACTGGCAACCGAAGTTCTCGACCAAACATCAACTTTGCTGGAGTGTATCTAGTGGCTTCATGCTCTGCTGTTCTATAGGCCATCAACAGTGGAGGGAGTAAGACATCCCAGTCATCTTGGCGGCTATTACAAAACTTTGCCAATTGATGTCCCAGTGTCCAATTGTACTTTTCTACC
>NW_013771993.1:0-2016 GCF_000517525.1 Limulus polyphemus
GAGTTATATTGACCCAGAACAACACTTCACAGTTATATTGACCCATAACAACACTTCACAGTTATATTGACTCAGAACAATACTTCAGAGTTGTATTGACCCAGAACAACACTTCAGAGTTGTATTGACCCAGAACAACAGTTATATTTACCCAGAACAACACTTCACAGTTATATTGACTCAGAACAATACTTCAGAGTTGTATTGACCCAGAACAACACTTCAGAGTTGTGTTGACCCAGAACAACAGTTATATTTACACAGAACAACACTTCACAGTTATATTGACTCAGAACAATACTTCAGAGTTGTATTGACCCAGAACAACACTTCACAGTTATATTGACTCATAACAACACTTCACAGTTATATTGACCCAGAACAACACTTCAGAGTTATATTTACCCAGAACAACACTTCAGAGTTGTATTGACCCAGAACAGTTATATTGACCCAGAAAAACACTTCAGATTTATATTGACCCAGAACAACACTTCACAGTTATATTGACCCAGAACAACACCTCAACAGTTGTATAGACCCAGAACAACACTTCAGAGTTGTGTTGACCCAGAACAACACCTCAACAGTTGTATAGACCCAGAACAACACTTCAGAGTTGTGTTGACCCAGAACAACACTTCACAGTTGTATTGACCCATAACAACACTTCAGAGTTGTATTGACCCAGAACAACACTTCACAGTTATATTGACTCAGAACAACACTTCACAGTTATATTTACCCAGAACAACACTTCACAGTTGTATTGACCCATAACAACACTTCAGAGTTGTATTGACCCAGAACAACACTTCACAGTTATATTGACTCAGAACAACACTTCACAGTTATATTTACCCAGAACAACACTTCAGAGTTGTATTGACCCAGAAAAACACTTCAGAGTTATATTGACCCAGAACAACACTTCACAGTTATATTGACCCAGAACAACACTTCAGAGTTGTGTTGACCCAGAACAACACTTCAGAGTTATATTGACCCAGAACAACACCTCAACAGTTGTATTGACCCAGAACAACACTTCACAGTTGTATTGACCCAGAACAACACCTCAACAGTTGTATTGACCCAGAACAACACCTCAACAGTTGTATTGACCCAGAACAACACTTCACAGTTGTATTGACCCAGAACAACACCTCAACAGTTGTATTGACCCAGAACAACACTTCACAGTTGTATTGACCCAGAACAACACTTCACAGTTGTATTGACCCAGAACAACACCTCAACAGTTGTATTGACCCAGAACAACACTTCACAGTTGTATTGACCTATAACAACACTTCACAGTTGTATTGACCCAGAACAACAGTTATATTCTTCAATACGTTAATTGATAACATACTGATGCATCTTCAAGAGTGATTTAGTAATATTCCAAAAATAACAGATTGCTTCAAATTCCTTCAGTATTTAATAGAACAAAACAGCTCCAATGAAAATTTAGAGCAAGCAGCAAAGGATTTTCATTGAAAGACTTTGGTCCTGAAATCATAGATGAGTTAAAAATTCTGAAAGAAAAGAACTATACTGAAATTCAAACCATAAAGTTATTAAGGTTTCTGGTTAATTGCGGATATGATGCAGTTTTTCCAAATGTTGTTGTAGCTCTCCGAGTTTTCCTAACTTTGCCAGTTACAGTGGCTAGTGCTGAATGCTCTTTTAGTGAACTGAAATTAATAAAGTCATATTTGTGATCAACAATGAGTCAAGACCGCCTCAATTCCTTGGTTATCTTGTCAATTGAGATAGAGGAAGCAAGATGCTGCAACTTGGAAAACCTCGTAGAAGAGTGGGCCAGTGATAGTACAAGAAAATTTAATTTCACTTGAACTAGAATTTTGTAAGTACATTTTCTTTATCATTATTGCATCTGCTTCCATTTTGTTATATTTGAAAACTGGGTAGGTCGTTACTAAAATTGATGTTATGTTTGAAAACTGGGTAGGTCGTTACTAAAATTTGATGTTATGTTTGAAAACTGGG
>NW_013771994.1:0-761 GCF_000517525.1 Limulus polyphemus
TTAACCCTAATAAACAAAGACAGTGGACACAAAAGGGCGCGCAGAACATAATGACCTATAAATATGGCAAACAACTGAAATTAATTTAGCGTATAGAGGTAATTAAATCCGCACAAGCGAACAGCTTTGGAAAAGAACGATGTCGATGACACATACGCAGAGTTGTGCTTAGTATCGATGTGAGCTATTATGTAAACATTGCTTCTTCGTTCTCTTGTATTGGTTCCTTTCGTTGAAGCACCCTACTGGCCATATCGCACTTCTTACCTGAGTACAATTTTGAACTTGACCTGTCCGTTTTGTCATGATTTATGTGGCAGTTAGTGTTAATTCAGTCTACCACGCCTTAAAATTTTAAGCCGCCTGATGGCTCAGAGGTAAGCTTGAGGGCTTATAACACTAAAATAATTGTGTTTGTTTGAAGTTAAGCACAAAGCTACATAATGGGGTATCTGTGCTCTGCCCACCACGGGTATCGAAACCCGGTTTCTAGCGTTGTAAGTCCGCTAACATACAGCTGTGTCACTGGGAGGATCATTAAAAGAAGAGATTACCAAACAAATTCAAGTTCCAACGATAATTATTTATTTATCCGATGTTATATGCACAGTTATTCCTAGCCGAAGGATCTGTTATTTGTAAATTGGATTCTCATCAAACTTCAGCTAATACACAGAACAGAACTAAAGCAATTTAAAAGGAACATGTACTTAAAAGGCAACCAAATGACTAGAAATAATTATGTTATAAACGATTTGGTG
>NW_013771995.1:0-911 GCF_000517525.1 Limulus polyphemus
ACCAGTCTTTAGGCTTTCAGATCTTATATTTACAGAGAACACACCATTCTCTAGACGCGAGTATACCCGTTTCGATTATATTACTCATCAGGATCTCTACAAGCCTACCCTCAAATTGAAATTATTTTAGGCAGGACTAGAGTAAAATAATCTTTGGGACCTTGGGAGTGATCAGATATATCAATCGAGTCCAAAACTGTGATTAAATCTCAAATCGGCGAAAAGATGACGGAGCTATGAGCTAAAAGTTTGTACTGAAAAAACAACTCGGAGCAGTTCCATGAGCCGCTCAACCGCGGCTAAAAAAAAAGATACAATATTTCCGTGAAGCAATTTTTTTTTTTTTAACTAAGCCTAATTGTATTTAACAATATTTTGTAAGGTGAAACATTTTCAATAGAATCCATAACAGGTACACATTATTATTCATCAAAGTCCAAGGTCAAAACAAGGTCACAGGTGAGTAAAGAGCGTCAGGAACAGGATTTAATAATAAAAAAAACATTATCAGCATGACTCATGCTTCATTTTGTAATTCCACGTAGTCGACACGAAAATAAAGAGACAGTTTTGTTTTTTATCAATCCATGTAAGACATCCAACTTCAAATTTTATTAGTATTCCTACTGGTGGTAGTAGTAGCCACACTACGGATATTGTTTCTCCTGTCCAATTAAAGACATGCCACCCATGTCAATCTGGAAACTGTCTTGACTCTACTATTACTGTCACCTAACTCGTGGTAAGACCGCATTGTCATACAATCACCTTTAATCCGGTAAACGATATAACCTTTAATCCGATAAACGATATAACCTTTAATCCGGTAAACGATATAACCTTTAATCCGGTAAACGATATAACCTTTAATCCGGTAAACGATATAACCTTTAATCCGGTAAACGATATAA
>NW_013771996.1:0-1419 GCF_000517525.1 Limulus polyphemus
AAATTAATGATTACATGTGGGTGACCTGTACTGTGCACAGTTTATTAATGGTTACATGTGGGTGACCTGTACTGTACACAGTTTATTAATGGTTACATGTGGGTGACCTGTACTGTACACAGTTTATTAATGGTTACATGTGGGTGACCTGTACTGTACACATTTTATTAATGGTTACATGTGGGTGACCTGTACTGTACACATTTTATTAATGGTTACATGTGGGTGACCTGTACTGTACACAGTTTATTAATGGTTACATCTGAGTGACTTGTACTGTACACAGTTTATTAGTGGTTACATGTGGGTGACCTGTACTGTACACATTTTATTAATGGTTAGATGTGGGTGACCTGTACCGTACACAGTTTATTAATGGTTACATCTGGGTGACTTGTACTGTACACAGTATATTAGTGGTTACATCTGGGTTACCTGTACTGTACACAGCATATTAGTGGTTACATCTGCATAACATGTTTGAAAGATAAATTAGTGGTTACATCTGGGTGACGTGTACTGTACAAAGTATATTAATGGTCACATCTGGATGACGTGTACTGTACACAGTATATTAGTGGTTACATCTGGGTGACATGTACTGTACACAGTATTTTAGTGGTTACATTTGCATAACATGTTTGAAAGGTAAATTAGTGGTTACATCTGGGTGACGTGTACTGTACACAGTATTTTAGTGGTTACATTTGCATAACATGTTTGAAAGGTAAATTAGTGGTTACATCTGGGTGATCTGTACTGTACACAGTATATTAGTGGTTACATATGGATGATCTGTACTGTACAAGGTATATTAGTGGTTACATCTGGGTGACATGTACTGTATATACGGTATGATAGTGGTTACATATCAGTGACCTGACTTTAAAAGGTATATTAGTCGTTACATCTGTGTAACCTGTACTGTATATAGTATATAAATAGTGACATGTGGGTGACCTGTACTGTATAAGGTATTTTAATGGTTACATGTTGGTAACTTGTACTGTACAAGGTATATTAGTGGTTACATCTGGGTGACGTGTGTTCTACAAGGCACATTAATGGTTACACCTGAGTGACGTGTGTTCTACAAGGCACACTAGTGGTTAAACCTGTGTGATGTGTGTTGTATAATGCACATTAATGGTTATACCTGAGCGACGTGTGGTCTACAAGGCACGTTAATGGTTACACCTGAGTGACATGTGTTCTACAAGGCACATTAGTGGTTACACCTGAGTGACGTGTGTTCTACAAAGTACGTTAGTGGTTACACCTGTGCGACATGTGGTCTACAAGGCACGTTAGTGGTTACACCTGTGCGACATGTGTTCTACAAGGCACATTAGTGATTACACCTGAGTGACATGCCCTCTACAAGGTACGTTAGTGGTTACACCTGAGTGACGTGTGGTC
>NW_013771997.1:0-767 GCF_000517525.1 Limulus polyphemus
CATTCCGCTTTGAAATTGCCATTGAACATGCAATTCATTGAAACAATAGGCAACATTTCCAAAGCATCCGGCATGGGAAAAGTTTTGCAGAAATGCAAACTTATTTTTTGAGATGAATGCACAATGGCGCACAAAAAAATCGCTCGAGGCTCTTGATCGATCATTGCAAGATTTGCGTGGAAACATCAGACCATTTGGGGACGCATTAATATTGCTTGCAGGAGATTTCAGACAAATATTACCTGTAATTTCTCGATCGACACCAGCGGACGAAATAAATGCTTGCCTGAAATACTCTACTTTGTGGCGACACGTAAAGACGTTAAAATTAACTACAAATATGCGTGTCCAGCTGCAAAACGATCGATCAGCTGAGATATTCTCACATCAATTGCTGGAAATTGGGAACGGAAAGATGCCGGTTGATCTGACCTCAGGACGAATTTCATTGCCTCATAACTTCTGCAATTTAGTGGCGTCAAAAGAAGAATTGGTTGAAAAAGTATTTCCCAACATTCAAACCAATTATAAGAATCACGATTGGCTGAGTGAACGAGCTATTCTTGCGGTCAAGAACAAAGACGTCTACGAACTTAACAATATTATTCAGTCTAACATTCAAAGCGAGGCAGTCACATACAAGTCCGTCGACACTATTGTGGAAGCAGATGAAGCGGTTAATTATCCAACAGAATTTTTGAATTCACTCGATCTGCCAGGGATGCCACCGCACGTACTGCAATTGAAAATCGGCGTGCCAATTATCA
>NW_013771998.1:0-769 GCF_000517525.1 Limulus polyphemus
GTAATAATAACTTAAGTTATACAGTAAAATTTCCTATTATTAGATAATATAATAATAACTTAAGTTATATTGTAAAATTTCCTATTGTTAGATAATGTAATAATAACTTAAGTCGTTACATGCCAATCACGTTTCTTATTTTTCTCTTTGTTTGAGTTAAAGGCGACAAAAGTAAGTATTAATCACCCATTGTAGCCTCTCGTGGCTCAGTGACAAATCCCACAGCTTTCAACACCAAAATTCAGGTTTCGATACCAACGGTGGGAAGGGCGCACATAGCCCATTGTGTAGGTTTATGCTTAATAATAAACAAAGTCCACCCGTTTTTATTCTTAAATATGTGAAGCCACTCAGAATTTTGAGAGAAACTACAAGAGGAAAAATCGGTTGATAGTTTGTTTATTAGTAAGCACAAACCTACACAATGGGCTAACTGTACTGTGCTTACCACTGGTATCGAAAACAGATTCTTAGTTTAAAAGCCATCAGACTTTCCGCAGAGCTACTGGGCGGAGTGATTGGTGAATAAGATATAATTATTTATCGTTTATATTCTCCTGTTCTTCAGTCAAGTTGGACTGAATTCTACGCATCATTACCTGCTATACATTATCACAAACGTCAACTTTAAAGAAGCAGTAGCAGTATCAGGTGTTTAATTTATACATTAATTCTGTAGTTTTACAAATAACTTTCTACTCGTTGAATGTAATTGTATGGGAATATCAGTTGTTGTTGTTTTATTATTACTCGGTGAATGTAATTGTAT
>NW_013771999.1:0-920 GCF_000517525.1 Limulus polyphemus
GTCAACAGGAACATATAGTCATAAACATATAATGGTCCATGTAAATGTATAGTGTCAACAGGAACATATAGTCATAAACATATAATAGTGAATGTAAATGTATAGTAATCAACAAGAACATATAGTCATAAACATATAATAGTGAATGTAAATGTATAGTGTCAACAGGAACATACAGTCATAAACATATAATGGTCACTGTAAATGTATAGTAATCAACAGGAACATATAGTCATAAAAATATAATAGTGAATGTAAATGTATAGTGTCAACAGGAACATATAGTCATAAACATATAATGGTCCATGTAAATGTATAGTGTCAATAGGAACATATAGTCATAAACATATAATGGTCAATGTAAATGTATAGTGTCAATAGGAACATATAGTCATAAACATATAATGGTCAATGTAAATGTATAGTGTCAACAGGAACATATAGTCACAAACATATGATAGTGAATGTAAATGTATAGTGTCAACAGGAACATATAGTCATAAACATATGATAGTGAATGTAAATGTATATTGTCAACAGGAACATATAGTCATAAACATATAATGGTCAATGTAAATGTATAGTGTCAACAGGAACATATAGTCATAAACATATAAAATGAATGTAAATGTATAGTGTCAACAGGAACATATAGTCATAAACATATGATAGTGAATGTAAATGTATATTGTCAACAGGAACATACAGTCATAAACATATAATGGTCCATGTAAATGTATAGTGTCAACAGGAACCTATAGTCATAAACATATAATGGTCCATGTAAATGTATAGTGTCAACAGGAACCTATAGTCATAAACATATAATGGTCAACGTAAATGTATAGTAATCAACAGGAACATATAGTCATAAACATATAATGGTCAATGTAAATGTATAGTGTCAACAGGAACATATA
>NW_013772000.1:0-767 GCF_000517525.1 Limulus polyphemus
AACACTGTAGCTGATCTAACAGTGGCAGTGTAGTAGGTTGTAACATTGTTGTAGCTGATCTAACAGTGGTAATGTAGTAGGTTGTAATACTGTCGTAGCTGATCTAGCAGTGGCAGTGTAGTAGGTTGTAACTGTTGTAGCTGATCTAGCAGTGGCAGTGTAGTGGGTTGTAACATTGTTGTAGCTGATCTAGCAGTGGCAGTGTAGTAGGTTATAACACTGTTGTAGCTGATCTAGCAGTGGTAGTGTAGTAGGTTGTAACACTGTAGCTGATCTAGCAGTGGCAGTGTAGTAGGTTGTAACATTGTAGCTGATCTAGCAGTGGTAGTGTAGTAGGTTGTAACACTGTAGCTGATCTAGCAGTGGCAGTGTAGTAGGTTGTAACATTGTAGCTGATCTAACAGTGGTAGTGTAGTAGGTTGTAATATTGTTGTAGCTGATCTAGCAGTGGCAGTATAGTAGGTTATAACATTGTTGTAGCTGATCTAGCAGTGGCAGTGTAGTAGGTTATAACATTGTTGTAGCTGATCTAGCAGTGGTAGTGTAGTAGGTTGTAACACTGTCGTAGCTGATCTAGCAGTGGCAGTGTAGTAGGTTGTAACACTGTCGTAGCTGATCTAACAGTGGTAATGTAGTAGGTTATAATACTGTTGTAGCTGATCTAGCAGTGGTAGTGTAGTAGGTTGTAACACTGTAGCTGATCTAGCAGTGGCAGTGTAGTAGGTTGTAACACTGTTGTAGCTGATCTAGCAGTGGCAGTGTAGTAG
>NW_013772001.1:0-767 GCF_000517525.1 Limulus polyphemus
AGTCACTTTGACTTCAGCTTGATGACACCTGGTTAACTCAACATCTCTTTTAACACTTACTGAAATTTGGCATTCGTTGTTGCAAAACGTCATTTTATCGAAGTTAACTACACACTTCCTCGGTAGTAAGTAGTCCAACCCTAATATGCATTGGTCTTCAATGTCAGCCAAGTATACTTTGTGCCTGTCCTTCATGCCCATGAGCTCAAAAGTTACCCACACTGGTCCCCACAACCTTGCATAATGTCCTGTCACACCACAGAGCTTCTGTATGGCTTCTGGTACTCCTCTGTGATCTAACATCTTGATACTCACGAGGGTTTGCTGAGATGCAGAATGGGGGTTGGTGGGCATACCTCAACTCCAACCACGACTGGTTTCCCCGAGGCTGACTTATTGGTAATATTCTTCTTACACTGGCTCCTCATATGTCCTTGCTCTCTACAGTTCCAACAACCTTTCTGGGTAGCAGCCTTTCCTGCTGTAGTATCTTCTCTGTGTTGAAGTTGCCAGCATTGAGCTCTCTTGTGCCCAGGTTTATTACAGTGCCAGCAAAGTCCCTCAAACTTCTTCAAAAGCTGCCCTCTTCTGGCTTTGAATCCTGATGACTGTATCAACCTTGGTACCTCTGTGTTGGACTTAATGTAGGATTCAAATTCAAGAGCTCTGACCATTGCATCCTGCATAGTAGAGAGGTGTACTTGCTTTACTTGTATCTTCAGTTGTGGACTGTCCAAGGCATATATAAACTGATCCCTCAGCAACAG
>NW_013772002.1:0-761 GCF_000517525.1 Limulus polyphemus
ATTCACCGTCACATTATAACGCCCCCACGGCTGAAAGGGTGAGCATGTTCGGTGTGACGGGGATTCGAACCTGCGACCCTCAGATTGCGAGTCGAGCACAATACATTTATAACTCATGTTAAAATCAATCCCTAATCTCTTTTTCTCTACCGTAGAGAATGATAGCATTAACAAAAGCAACTAGTAAATATATGCTCATTTAGTACCTATGATTATGATGAGTACAAATCAAAGTAGAGTTGTAAACTTCACATATATTTTATGAAAAGCTTGTTAGTACACAAGTAAATAAGAGGGAATCCTCAACAGCTGCGGCACTTGAACTTATTTTAGGCAGGATTAGAGTAAATTTATCTATGAGACCTTTTTACTCCCCTTTCTGTTAACTATATTTTTTTGCTCCAGTAATACCAAACGTGGGGCGCGCATATATCCGATTCGATTTTATTACTCATCAGGATCTCTACCAGTCTACCTTTAACTTGAAATTATTTTAGGCAGAATTAGAGTAATTTAATCTATGACACCTTGGGCGTGATGAAATATATCAATCGAAAGGGTTTGAACTTCTGAGTCCAAGACTACAATTAAATCTCAAATCGACCCAGAGATGACGGAGCTAGGTGGGCTAAAAGTTTGTACTTGAAAACTCAGAGCCATTCTATGAGCCGCTATTCCGCGGCTAAAAATATTTCTCCATGGGTATCCTTGTGAGAGAGTTTGGTTTGAATTTGCCGCAAAGCTACACGAGGGCTACCTGC
>NW_013772003.1:0-766 GCF_000517525.1 Limulus polyphemus
TTCATAACCATTGTCATACAGAGGTTGTTCTTCAAGTCGTTTATAACCATTGTTATAAAGAGGTTGCTCTTCAAGTCGTTCATAACCATTGTCATACAGAGGTTGTTCTTCAAGTCGTTCATAACCATTGTTATACAAAGGTTGTTCTTCAAGTCTTTCATAACCATTGTCATACAGAGATTGTTCTTCAAGTCGTTCATAACCATTGTTATACAGAGGTTGTTCTTCAAGTCGTTTATAACCATTGTTATACAGAGGTTGTTCTTCAAGTCGTTCATAACCATTGTTATACAGAGGTTGTTTTTTTGATCAAATACACATTCATGACTGATCCATTTTTGTTTAGTACATTTTTCATACATTTTCACATAATAATAAAAACTCGGAAAAATATTTTGGAGGAAAAGGTCCTAAATAAAAGAAGAACTTAATATGAAGTGTTGATATTTTTCTTTACTTATCTAAAGTTTCTAAAAAGTTAATGACTTTAGTATTCACTTTTCTCTGCGTAATGACCTGGGTTCTTGAGTACGTTAGCTATTTGATTCACCAATCGAATGGGGGAACCGGGCTTCGCTTATGGGTTATTGTGCTCGAATTTGAAAATCCATGCTTCGCAGCCAGTTGCTACAAAAACGCAATTTGGGAACGAGAGTACGCCATAATGATGCCAGCTGAATCCCTATTCTTTCAGTCAAGAGTAACCCTAAAGTTGGCGGTGGATGCTGTTGATTAGCTGCCTTTCCTCTAGTCTATCAAGTCAAAC
>NW_013772004.1:0-767 GCF_000517525.1 Limulus polyphemus
AAGTTACAAAACAAAAAGTCTGATCTTGATCAAATCCCTGTATGAAACAGTATTAAGTTACAAAACAAAAAGTCTGACCTTGCCTAGATCCCTCTAGAACGGGTCGTGGCGGGTCAGTCGATAATGGCCGAATGGTGGTCGTGGTTGTTGTTATTGTTGTTGCAAACACGGACGGAGGAAACGGATACAACTGTGCAAATGAGAAAAACATCATCATTCCTTTAAGTCGCACATTCATTCCTTTTTTGGTCGCACCTTTTTTTCACACCTAAGGTGTTTTTGATTAGGTATCACAACTTTTGTCAATATACATCAACAAACCACAGCTAGTAAGAAAGTGACACTCGATAGTAACCAACATTATTAGCTTTAGGATCACAACCCTATTACTCGGAACAGACCTTTACTTTACAGAACCAACCAAATTCTTTAAAATATATGGTGGTAGTTATTTTCTCTCTAAAACAGTGTTAATAGCTTTCGTTAGAGTAACGCCGTGGAATTTAGATTAACAGTTTCTTGTCATCGCCCCCATGCAATCGGTACAACTGTATTAAGCATCATTATTTACGCTAATTGATTAAGCTAATATCACGTGACGCTAAACGCTCTTTAATTAGGATAATTTCATAAAATTTAGTCAATCTATGCTGAAAATTTGACAATCAATAATAACCGTCCACCCGTATGATGCTTTTGAAAACTTGAGCTAGAAACTGCTAATCTAGTTTGCTTATCCTAACCAACACTTATGTACATGTCCTTTC
>NW_013772005.1:0-920 GCF_000517525.1 Limulus polyphemus
TGTAAAATTATAATTAACTTTACCTTCTATTTAACAGGTATAAATCTGTAAAATTATAATTAACTTTACCTTCTATTTAACAGGTATAAATCTGTAAAATTATAATTAACTTTACCTTCTATTTAACAGGTATAAATCTATAGAATAATTATTAACTTGACCTTCTATTTAACAGGTATAAATCTATAACATAATTATTAAGTTGACCGTCTATTCAACAGGTATAAATATATAAAATAGTTATTAACTTGACCTTCTATTTAACAGGTATAAATCTATAACATAATTATTAACTTGACCGTCTATTCAACAGGTATAAATATATAAAATAATTATTAACTTGACCTTCTATTTAACATGTATAAATCTATAGAATAATTATTAACTTGACCTTCTATTTAACATGTATAAATATATGAAATAATTATTAACTTTACCTTCTATTTAACAGGTATAAATCTATAAAATTATAATTAACTTTACCTTCTATTTAACAGGTATAAATCTATAAAATGATAATTAACTTTACCTTCTATTTAACAGGTATAAATCTGTAAAATTATAATTAACTTTACCTTCTATTTAACAGGTATAAATCTATAACATGATTATTAATTTGACCGTCTATTTAACAGGTATAAATCTATAGAATAATTATTAACTTGACCTTCTATTTAACATGTATAAATATATGAAATAATTATTAACTTGACCGTCTATTTAACAGGTATAAATCTATAAAATTATAATTAACTTTACCTTCTATTTAACAGGTATAAATCTATAAAATTATAATTAACTTTACCTTCTATTTAACAGGTATAAATCTATAACATAATTATTAACTTGACCGTCTATTTAACAGGTATAAGTCTGTAAAATTATAATTAACTTTACCTTCTATTTAACAGGTATAAATC
>NW_013772006.1:0-767 GCF_000517525.1 Limulus polyphemus
ATTCAAGAGCTTTGGCCATTGCATCCTGCATAGTAGAGGGGTGTGCTTGCTTTACTTGTATCTTTAGTTGTGGACTGTCCAAGGCATGTACAAACTGTTCCCTCAGCAACAACTTGAGGACATCGGGTTGCGCAGTTGGGTAGGCTTTGTGTGCCATACTTTCCAAATCCTGTGCCAGCTCTTGCAGTCTCTCCCCTTTAGCACGGACTCTCGTCCTAAATCTAGCCTTGTAGACTTGAGACTGATATTGGGTTCCATAACTGAGTTCTAGAGCAGGAACCAGTGCTCTATAGTTGTGTCTGTCATCTGCTGACAACTGCCCAAGTATTTTCAGTGGTTGTCGCTTGAGGCTCATTGCCAGATATACTGCTTTCTGCTCCTCTGTCCATCCATTCATATCTGCCAGGAGCTCAAATTGTGCTCTATATGCTTCCCACGGTGCCTTCCGATTGAATTCCTGTGGCTTACTTCGTATTAGATCAGCCGTATTGCTGACATTCATATCTGGGATATGACTTCTAACAGGACTGAAGATGTCTGCATTAGGGTTTGGAAGGGACTTGCCATTGTCTGGAGTTGATTATGTCGATGGTTAATGTATCCTCCTTGTTTAAAAGACAATAAATCATCCTTTTATGTGTTTAATTCGCTTTGAAATTTACTAATGTTTTCCATTTGTATTTCTTTCCTTTCTTGTTCCAGTTGCCACTGCTGTAGTCTCTCTTCTTGTTCATTTTCTTTCTCCTCCAACCACTGCTGTAGTTTGT
>NW_013772007.1:0-2305 GCF_000517525.1 Limulus polyphemus
TTTTACATAAAGTTCTCCAAGTAAATCAACGTGATATTAGGATTAGAATTCAGAGTAAAAAATACTTCTCAAAGTATACCGATCAATCTTCATACTAGTAAGGATACATTTTCTACTTTCTCATTTCTGGGTGACGCTACTGCTAAGTTCTTAACCCATAATAGTGCACGGGTTAACCTTCCTGTCGTTATTTGAAATTAGTGATACGTTTACAATGTCATATCAAATTTCTGAACATTAATTCCTAAAACATAGATTTTTTGAGTTTTGACTAGAAATACATTCAAATGTAAAATCAAATCACATTTCAAAGCTGTTTTAGTATGGTTAATATTTAAATAAGTTATGAACTTGACTTAATTAAAATATAGAATTAACGAAACTTTGAAGCTATTTCGAAGTTGTCCTCCAATAGCACAGCGGTAAGTCTGTGGACTAATAACGTTAGATAACGAGGCTCAATCAAGTTGGTGGATATAGCACACGTATCTCTAACATACAGTTGTGTTTAATTACAACCAATCAACAATTTTGTATTTGTTAATTTTTATTTCTATTTATTATATCTGTGAGGTAATTGTTTCTAACATTGCGGTTTTAATTGTTAGGAAGAGACATCTGTCGGATGCCAAGGGATCATGGACCTTGTCGTGAATCATTACAGCGGTATCATTACAGTTCCAGCCACCAGAGTTGTGTATCTTTCATATATGGTGGATGTGGAGGAAATGCCAACAATTTCGAAACTCGTGAAGAATGTGAAACTAGATGTGTGGGAGGAAATCCTTACTACTCAACTGAAGATCCATATATTTGTAAGCTCTTGGAAATATAATAACATAAAGTATGATAAGAAAAACGAACAGCAGTCAAATAATCTGTCATAAAATATTTAAGTTCAAATTATTTTCTGTAATTTTCGGTATTTGTTTACAAAACTATATTTATAACAGTCTTCCATTATAAACTGAAACTAGATATAAATGTAAAGCTCATAGTAAACTCGATACATTTTTAATCAGTACAGTTCTGAAATTTAATTCTTTAAACATAGAGAATTTATATCATAGCTTCTAACTATTTTATAGAGTTTACTGTTTAATATGTTGATATTTTTAAGCGGAATAATTATTTTTGTGTGATAATTCTTTGTAATTAAATATATTAAGAACATTATTTTTTTGTTCCTGTATCATATGGGTCAATTCGACCGACCTCTTAGCGAGAGTATGTAATGATCAAGAATTGTTTTGACTCAATTGGTTTTCATTGTGTGTAAGACGTAGGCTCTTAGTTACACTACATTGATGCCTAAGTAGGGGGGGGCGTTAGACTATTCAAATATTCATCAATAGTGTATATTGTAGCTCCTACCTATTTGTTCATTCTTTCTTTTATGTCGGAATTCTTCTTCTAAGGGAGGAAGATTTTATAAGACACATTTTTGGAAATTAATTAATTTCCAATTTGTAATTTCTTATATATTATTTTACGTAACATGTAATTTAATTCCGTAACGTATTTTTACGCCAATGATTTCGATTTTATCTTTTATAAACTACATTTTTCCATTTTTGTTTCACAGTTTATTTTCTATCATGCCACTTATGTGTTTGTTGTCATTTAAGTTATGAGGAAAAGTGTTTTCCAAATTAAACTATTGTTATATAATCGATTTAGTCAGAAACATCTGTCGGATGCCAAGAGATCAAGGACCTTGTCGTGAATCATTACAGCGATATCATTACAGTTCCATACACAACTCTGGTGGCTCCTCCCCCACATCTAGCCTCACATTCCTCACGAGTTTCAAAATTGTTGGCATTTCCTCCACATCCACCATATATGAAAGAAATCCTTACTCTTCTACCGAAGATCCTTACATTGGTAAACTCTCTAAAAATAAAATAATGTAAAATTAGGTAGCAGAGGAAAAGACTACCGCAATAAAGTTCCAATGTACCATATAAGTTGAGATAAACTGTTTCTTTTATGATTTCCATGATTTTTTATATGGTTACAAAGTTCTGTAATATCCTCTAATGGTTCTGACTCTTTACTATATTATATAGGATTTCTTTTCAAGTTTAAAGTTTTCTTATAAATAGTTTTTATGACATTCGTCCCAGCAATTATTTTTCTAATTTCTTCTGATATCTAACATTATATATTGTGCATTTACTTTTTAAAGTGAATTATTAATAGTTTAAATTTTAATATTTTAGTTTTACGTATCTGTTTTTTATCTACAGTATGTTTTATACGTGTATAAAGTACACGGAACTCGTTCCCAATTGAATTAATG
>NW_013772008.1:0-767 GCF_000517525.1 Limulus polyphemus
AAAAAATATAATACTTTGCATCAGAATAATATTAGAGTAAAATGAAATTATTAAATCATCAAGAAATTAATGTCACTTTTTTAAATGAAGAAACCCGAACAAATTATATATCACAATAAAACATTTATTTAATGAAATAGTCTCCATTCTTTTCGATGATGCTTCAACATCTTACAATGAGGTTTTTAATGCCCTGATTAAAGAAATCACTTGCCTTTGAAGCAAAAAAACATGTCAATGTCCTCTTTAACACCTTCCACATTTGCATAAGTTCTCCCATTAAGATGTTGTTGCAGTGACCAAAAAAGATGGTAATCTAATGGTGCCATATCTGGAGAATATGGTGGGTGGGGGAGAACTTCCCAACTCAACTCCATAATCTTGTGTTGCATCAACCGTGCCACATATGGTTGTGCATTGTCGTGGAGAAGAACACCTTTCTGATTGATGAACGAAGGCCATGATTTAAACATTCCAGTTGCTGACTATAGATCTCTGCATTGACAGTTTGCTGTGAAATACAAAATGAATTACTCCTTTGATGTCCCACCAAATGCAAAGCATCACTTTCTGCAGATGGAGTCCAGGTTTTGGGGTCGGAAGTGGTTTTTGTCTAAGACTGAGCCATTGTTTTTGGCGTTTAATATTCGCATAGAGTATCCATTTTTCATCTATCCAAAGATTGTTCACAAACATTACGCACCAGAAGAGACAAATCAACATATACACTTTAGAAAAGATGATCATCAGAGAGTTTGTGTAGCACC
>NW_013772009.1:0-1601 GCF_000517525.1 Limulus polyphemus
GAATCAATTAACAAACGGAGACGTAACAATACTAATAGTTTCCATTTGCTTAAGAAAAATGATATAATAATCAAGAAGTAACAATATAAAGTTTAATATTCACTTTCACAAATAAAAAAGTGAGCCAAAAATAAAACATTTTTAAGGTTGTGTCAATTATTCTTTCTGTCATATCTGTTCTACAATTGTAGCAAACACAAATACACATGCTTGTGGCTGTTACTGTTGAATGGGATTTGTTACAACCATAGTTAATTTATAAGTAAATATTCATAAGATGTTTCCACGGGTGGTGTGAGAGAAAATGTTCGATGGTGCAAAAAATGTATGATATATGGTTCGAAAGTTATAAAGCATTTTATAACATGTGTTGCGTCAGCGAGGTCACGTGAATAGTATCACGCCACGTCCTTCTCGAACCTTCAGGAATTATCGGGGTAGTCCCCTTTTAGCACAACATGTACTGCAGGTCCTGCATCATTCTTCCACATCTTGCCTCATACCTATCCAGTAAAATCTTTGTCGTAGGTGACTCAATGTCTTCTTAATTCCGAGATGTCCTCCTGTTAAAGTATCATGGGATTGACGCAGCACAACTTCCCGTAACTTTCTCGGTATAACCGTTTGCCAAGTCGTCAATTTCCCATCTGTAGTTTCCCATCTCCGGAGAAGAATACCATCTTCAAGCTTTAACTGGTCCCATTGTGCCCAATAGTGCTTTGACACAGGGCTTACACTAGACACCTTCTCCCAAGCAGGGCGCGAAACACTTGCTTTTAAAAAATCAATTATTGGCTTCAAATCTTGATCTTTCTCCTGCTCTGCTTTAATATCTATACCTGGTTCCACTTCGTCATCATCAACTTCTTCAGTCACTTTGATTTCACCTTGATGGCACCTAATTAGTTCAACCTCTCTTTTAACAGTTACCGGAACTTGGCCTTTGTTATTCCCAAACGTCATTTTATCAAAATCAATTACAAACTTCCTTGATAGTAGATAGTCCAATCCTAATACGCATTCGTCTTCAATGTCAGCCAAGTATACTTTCTTGTCTGTCCTTTATGCCCATGAGCTCAATAGTTACTCACACTGGTCCCCACAATCTTGTAGAATGTCCTGTCACACCATAAAGCTTCTGTATGGCTTCTGGTACTCCTTCATGATCTAACACCTTGATACTCACAAGGGTTTGCTGAGATGCAGAGTCTATGACAATCCATCCAGCTTTTCTGTCACATAGACACTGTGTGTGCTTGGCATTTTACACCTAGCTGTAGGGACTTTCATGATGGGGTTTGGTGAGCGTCCCTCAACACCAACCACTACTGGTCTCCTTGAGGCTGACTTGTTGGTAATATTCTTCTTACACTGGCTCCTCAGATGTCCTTGTTCCCCACAGTTCCAACAGCCTTTCTGGGTAGCAGCCTTTCCCTGCTGTACCATCTCCCCTGTGTTAAAGTTGCCAGCATTGAGCTCTCTTGTGCCCAGGTTTGTTACAGTGCCAGCAAAGTCCCTCAAACTTCTCTGAAAGCTGACCTTTTCTGGCCTTGAATCCAGATGACTGTACCAACATCGGTACCTCTGTGCTGGACTTAACG
>NW_013772010.1:0-767 GCF_000517525.1 Limulus polyphemus
TGGTCTTGATCTGAATGCAGTTCATATGGCATACCAAATCTGAAGAAGAAGTCACTAATAGCCGAAGCTACAGTTGTTGCTTCCTGATTTGGTATTGCATATGCCTCAGGCCACTTGGTGAAATAATCCATCACCACACAAATGTACCTGTTTCCAGCACGAGTTTGGGGCAAAGGACCAGCAATGTCAATGGCCACTCTTTCCAATGGTGCGCCAACTTGATATTACTTCATTGGACCACATCCATTATGCTTGGATCCTCTTTTAGCACAACATGCGCCATTCTTCCATATCTGGCCTCATACCTATCCAGTAAAATCTGTGTCGTAGGTGACTCAATGTCTTCTTAACTCCGAGATGTCCTCCTGTTAAACTATCATGTTATTGACGCCGCACAACTTCCCGTAACTTTCTCGGTATAACTGTTTGCCAGGTCGTCACTTTCCCATCTCCAGAGAAGAATACCATCTTCTAGCTTCAACTGGTCCCATTGTGCCCAATAGTTCTTTGTCACAGGACTTAAGCTAGACACCTTCTCCCAAGCAGGGTGCAAAACACTTGCTTGTAGAAAATCAATTATCGGCTTCAAATCTTGGTCTTTCTCCCGTTCTGGTTTAATGTCTATACTTGGTTCCAGTTCACCATCATCAACTCCTTCAGTCACTTTGACTTCAGCTTGATGGCACCTGGTTAGTTCAACCTATCTTTAATGCTTACCAGGATTTTGCCTTTGTTGTTCCCAAACGTCATTTTATCAAAGTTAAATG
>NW_013772011.1:0-1027 GCF_000517525.1 Limulus polyphemus
AGTATATATTGTTCTAAACACAAAAGAGCTCAAAACAGCAAAATAAGAAAATACCATAAATCAAAAAAAGGTTTACTGTTATTTAGTTTGGTTCAAAACCTACAAAATTTTCATTGCTTTCACTGTAATTTTTTTTATTATTATTTAGGGAGCATTATAAATAGTTATATTTTTAAGGAAAAAAATTACTATTGTTATAAATAACACATTCAATTTAACTAAACTATGCATGCCTATTTAAATATATTTACACATGGCTTGAGTATATCGTGTATATACATATATATTATTCATACCTTCAGTGTATAGGACGCAAGCAGATTTTGACATCAAATTTTGGGGTAAAAAAGTGCGTCTTATACACCGAAAAATACGGTATGATGCGAATACAAGGAAACTACAGGCTGTTTTCATACTCCGATGATGTGATATTCATCCCAACAGATCTTTTCAGAAGTACAGATCCTACATAAATTATATACAGTATTGCCCCTAATTAACGACCCCGGGGGCGTTACAAACTGAAAAGGGGGGCGATAATTATAGTATTTATGCAGTTCAGGATTCTATTTTTCCATGTAATTTGTTGATTTCAATGGCAGTAAGTGTGTGTGTGTGTGTGCGTGCGTGCGTGTAATACGGTAATAAAAGTGGATTATATGTTGGATTACTATTGCTGTCACACAAGGTAAACTTTATTTGAAAAAAACGGGAGATGGGGAGCGATTTTTGCTGCATATTTTGACTTTTCCTTTCCAACAATGACTTTTTGTGATATGATTCGTAAAGAAAGAGTTACAGTGAACAAATATATTAAGTTATATTATCAAGATTAGGACAAACTCAACAAAAATTCGTTCATCCAGAAAGACTGTATCCTAAAACGTCCGTCCAGAAGGACTGTATCCTAAAAACGTCCTCCCAGAAGGACTGTATCATACAGGCGTCCTCCCAGAAAGACTGTATCCTAAAAACGTCCTCCCAGAAGGACTGTATCATACTAAACGTCCTCCCAGAGGACTGTATC
>NW_013772012.1:0-1552 GCF_000517525.1 Limulus polyphemus
ATCATCTAGTTCTTTTATTTCTCACATGTTGGTTATTTGTAATTATAATTTCTTGTGTTAGTACAAATACTCTATAATAACATTTACATATCTTTTAAGATGTGTATTCAGCTGTTTGTTTTGTTGACTACGTTATATGTAAGTAAACATTGTGTTTAGTTTGCCTGATGTTATACACTATTGAGGAAATGTTTAAATGTTCATAGGTATAAACTTGTTTTTATTTCATTAAAAATTAAATATGAAACACATTCCTGTTCCGTAGTTGATTATAAAGACAATATTATAGTGTATAATATGCTCAATAGTGAATAATATGCCCACCAGAGTCTACATTTTAGTCATTTTACATAAAAGTAACCATTGCTATTTACATATTGGTGTAACCTACAGTAAGGTCAAAGTTGAAACATAAGAGTCAAGCACTGAGACACACTGATATGTATAATAAATAAAGGTGTTTTATAGATGTTTTATATCATTTCTTTTTAATTTAGTAAAATAAATATTTTAAATCAATATGCTAATATATCCGGTTACATTTGCTCAGATTTTAAATAATGTGTCTAAGTCACGAGATGTTACTTTTCATATTCACTGAAGTGTTTCTGTTTTTTGTATTAGAACAATGAATTTTGAACGACAGCATGATATTTCTTTCACCAAATATAACGATATAAATATCTGAAAGCGTTTGGTCTGTTGTTTGAAAAAAATACCAGAAGTAAAAAGTTTTTGTTCAACTTTACCCTGAGTATTTAACGATATAAGTAAAACAGGACACAAATTTAACGAGTTGCGTATCAAAAATATTTAGGTGAAGACAAAAGAGTTTTGATATAAAGTTTTATATTTCATCTTTATGGAAGAACTACTAAAGCTACCCGCCGCCATCCTTAATTTGTAGTTATTGACCAGAAGGAAGTCAACCAATCAGTAGCACCCTACCACCCACGCTAAGGGAGTAACTTTTGCTCTTATAGCACACTGATAGTTTAAAGTGCATAGAATATGTTATTTTATCTCACGGATTCAAACCCGGTTCGCTTACTTCGAAATCCACAGCACTATCCCAAGGCCAACCGCGCCAACTATACGTTTATAATTACAAATAACGATTCTGAGAAACAAAGACACTAATTATCCACATGGAGAGAGTAGGAATACTACATACCCATGGGTGTAAAGGTAACGAACTAATTTTACTTGAGTATTTATATTTTCAAATAATTTCACCCTAACTGAAGTAATTTTTAGGAGAATTACTTGTACTTTTACTCCACTACCTTTCATTTTATACATTTCGTTACTATTCTCAAAACTGAAATTTGCTGCAGGCAGTCAAAACGCAAGGCGTGCGCGAGAACTCTGAAGCCACAGCATAGCTTCGGGAAGAAGTACATGTTGGCATGCTCTGTTAATAGTATGGAGATTTTCAAGTCTTCCTCTAGCCTACCTGATATAGCCATACGTTTAAACACGCCACTCCCTGCCCCTGCTGCATGCGAGCGTCTCTCCAGTTGTGCTGGGCAGATTTTCAGCCCTCTACATG
>NW_013772013.1:0-766 GCF_000517525.1 Limulus polyphemus
CACTTAGGTTCAAGAAGAAAACTGTCCCTGAAGAAGAAAGGTCCACCTTTCGAAAGCGTTTGGGTTATAGGATTTTAATTCATTTCTAGCTTGTTCTATATTGTTATAATGAGTTACAATTAACACGTTTTTTTTTGTTTTGTTTCAGAATTTCGCGCAAAGCTACCCGTCCCTAATTTAGCAGTGTAAGACTAGAGAGAAGGCAGCTAGTTATTACCACCCACCGCAAACTTTTAGGTTACTTTTTTACCAACTAGTTGAATATAGTTTGTAAGTCTTCTTTGTGGGAACAAAGTTGTACAGCACGATTAACGTAGATGAAGTGGGAGATATTTTTTATGAGAGGTGGTGACTAAATCTTATGTGTGGGCCATGTTGACAGCATGCATTTTCCTGTATATACTGGTGATCACTTTATTGTGTTCTCTTTCAGTTAACTGGCCCGGCATGACCAGGTGGTTAGGGCGCTCGACTCATAATCTGAGGGTCGCGGGTTCGAATCCCCGTCCCACCAAAAATGCTCACCCTTTCAACCGTGGGGGCGTTAGTAAAAGCGTAGCCCAAGAATTGGCGGGGGGTGGTGATGATTAGCTGCATTCACTTTAGTCTTACATTGCTAAATTAGGGACGGCTAGCGCAGATAGCCCTCGTGCAGCTTTGCGCGAAATTCTAAAAACAAACAAACAATACTTTACCCGATCGTGGTGTTCTAAATTGGTGATTCAACTGAGTCTGCGGAACTGATTGTCTGTAATGTGAGATTCGT
>NW_013772014.1:0-1944 GCF_000517525.1 Limulus polyphemus
TTATTAGAATCATCGTGGTTTTTATCAACAGTGTTATTAGAATCCTCCTGTTTTTAACAACAGTGTTATTAGAATCCTCCTATTTTTATCAACAGTATTATAAAAATCATCGTGGTTTTTATCAACAGTATTATAAGAATCATCGTGGTTTTTAACAACAACATTAAAAGAATCCTCCTGTTTTTATCAACAGTATTATAAGAATCATCGTGGTTTTTAACAACAGTGTTATAAGAATCATCGTAGTTTTTATCAACAGTATTATAAGAATCATCGTGGTTTTATCAACAGTGTTATTAGAATCCTCCTGTTTTTAACAACAGTATTATAAGAATCATCGTGGTTTTTATCAACAGTGTTATTAGAATCATCGTGGTTTTTAACAACAGTATTATAAGAATCATCGTGGTTTTTATCAACAGTGTTATTAGAATCCTCCTGTTTTTAACAACAGTGTTATTAGAATCCTCCTATTTTTATCAACAGTATTATAAAAATCATCGTGGTTTTTATCAACAGTGTTATTAGAATCCTACTGTTTTTAACAACAGTATTATAAGAATCATCGTGGTTTTATCAACAGTGTTATTAGAATCCTCCTGTTTTTAACAACAGTGTTATTAGAATTCTCCTGTTTTTAACAACAGTATTATTAGAATCATTGTGGTTTTTATCAACAGTGTTATTAGAATCATCGTGGTTTTTAATAACAGTGTTATAAGAATCATCGTGGTTTTTAACAACAGTATTATTAGAATTCTCCTGTTTTTAACAACAGTGTTATTAGAATTCTCCTGTTTTTATTAACAGTATTATAAGAATCATCGTGGTCTTTAATAACAGTGTTATTAGAATCATCGTGGTTTTTAACAACAGTATTATTAGAATTCTCCTGTTTTTATCAACAGTGTTATTAGAATTCTCCTGTTTTTTATCAACAGTATTATAAGAATCCTCCTGTTTTTAACAACAACATTAAAATAATCCTACTGTTTTTAACAACAGTATTATAAGAATCATAGTGGTTTTTATCAACAGTATTATTAGAATCCTCCTGTTTTTTATTGAAAGGATTATAAGAAACCTTGAGTTTTTTTATTAAAAGTATTATTAAAATTCTCATGTTTTTATTAACAGTATTAATAAAAACCTCATGTTTTTACCACCAGTATTACTAAAATCTTTGTGTTTTTTGATAAAAGTATTAATAAAACCCTCGTGCTTTTTATCAACAGTATTATGAGAATTATCGTATTTTTTATTAACAGTACTATTAAACTCTTCGTGATTTTCATTGAAAGTATTATTAGAATCCTCAAGTTTTTATTAACAGTATTATTATTTGGTATTAATATTACACCTTAGAAATATTATGAAAATATACTGGCAAGATAGAATCCGTGACATGAGCTAAACTCTCGCACATTAAAATAACAGCCATGAAGCCACAACTGATATAGAATGGTCATGTTGTGTGACTGCCATAAAAGCTATTTTACTATGAGTTACACCAAGGTAAGCGTATACAAGGAGATGAGAGTAAAAGATATCGTACGACCAATCTTAATAAATCTGCTGATGGTCATTAGTGTGTATATCTCCTGTTGAATTTGAATCGTTACGAAATGAAGAAGCTAAAAGAAAAACAGTTTAGAGGAAAATCTACAATAATCTTCTGCCGTAGACTTACACACTCTAGACTGTAAACCAAGTAACTTTCTGCTGGTTCACAGTCTAGAGTGTGGAAGTCTAAGTTACCTTCTGCTGGTTTACAGTCTAGAGTGTGGAAGTCTAAGTTACCTTCTGCTGGTTTACAGTCTACAGTGTGGAAGTCTAAGTTACCTTCTGCTGGTTACAGTCTACAGTGTGGAAGTCTAAGTAACCTTCTCCTGGTTTACAGTCTAGAGTGTGGAAGTCTAAGTTACCTTCTGCTGGTTTACAGTC
>NW_013772015.1:0-767 GCF_000517525.1 Limulus polyphemus
CCTGTTGATAAAATATTTGAATCCCACCACTGCTCAGTGGTAAGTGTGCCAGCTCAAACCATGTTTCCATTCTCAAGTTGGGCATAAACACAAACAGCTCATTATAGTGCTTTCTGCTTTACAACAAACAAAATTTATTTATAATTTATCAATTAATGTATATTAAATACATCCATACTTATATGTACATATTGTATACAGTTTTTAGAGTACTGTTACGTCTCCGTTTGTTAATTAATTTTCTGTAACTTCGTTCCGACGAAACTTAAACGACACAAGTCCTTTCTTAATAAAACTGATTTATTCTTTCCGAATATAACTTTACCGATACACTCAACTTCAACAATCGCATTAAAACAAACGCTAATCAACGAACGTCAACAATACTTCTGACTGCAGTTCAATTACTCACTATCTATCCACACATTACATTACCCTCTTTTATATACCAGCCTACCCTATATCCATTAAGAACTAGAACATTCGCCAAAGTACTTGATAGTTCTAGAAACGTTGCGTCACAGTAGTCATGTGACTCGATGACGCAACATTGCCCCCTCCTTAGTATTGTTCGTCCCGAACAATAACCACATACAATAAACCAATAACAATAACTTAATTAAAATGTACAGAATTACAAACACAAAATTACAATTCAACAAAGTCTCTTAATTTTACGGGACATATCTTCTTCCGTACTGGTCTCCGTCTCATTGGCTTCTGCTTCATGTGGGGTTCATCCACTTCATCAGTAAATGTCCAATCAT
>NW_013772016.1:0-766 GCF_000517525.1 Limulus polyphemus
AGTTGTCCCTCTTGGTTCTTTAATGATCTTAACCAGCGTAACGCAGCATGGTCTGTCCTGATGGTAAACCTTGCACCATAGAGGTAAGGATGGAAATATGTCAGATTCTTTACTATAGCAAGGAGTTCCCTCTGTGTTACACAGTAGTTCCTCTCTGGTCTACTTAAAACCCTACTGAAGTAGGCCACTACATGTTCGTTTTCGCCCACTTTCTGAGACAACACTCCTCCAATTCCGACATTACTAGCATCACAATCCAGTATGTATGGCAGTGAGGAATTTGGAAGCTTTAAAAGTGGAACTGAGGCCAATTTTTCTTTCAACGTCTTGAAAGAATGCTGGCAAAAAACTGTCCATTCGAACTTTTGGCCTTTTTTAGTCAAATCATGTAGTGGAGCAGCTATAGTTGCAAAGCCCTTCACAAACTTCCGGTAATAGGTACAGAGTCCCAAGAAACTTCTTAACTCTCCCACATTGTCTGGTGTTGGCCAGTCACGCACTGCTTTCACCTTATCAGGATCAGTTTGCAAACCATTCTCACTTACAATGTGGCCTAAGTAAAGCACCTCTTTCTGGAACAAATAACATTTCTTGGGATGGAGTTTGAGGTTTGCTGCTTTCAAACGCTTGAATACTTCCTCCAGCCGGGACATTTTCTCGTCAAAAGTTGTTGCAAATACAGTGACATCGTCCAGGTACACTAGGGCTATCCTCCATTGTAGGCCTTCCAATACTCGTTCCATCAGCCTCTCAAATGTTGCTGGAG
>NW_013772017.1:0-766 GCF_000517525.1 Limulus polyphemus
CAACAGTCAACAGAATCATCATGCACTTCAGGAAACATGGCAAGGAAACAACTGAGGCAGTGTGCGTGTCATCCTGGTCCATCGGAGAGGACAAAAGGGCTGTCAAGAGGAGCATCGAAATGGATCCCAGATTAACGACTGCAAAAGTGACCAAAGTTGGTGGGATGAGCCAGAAATCTGTTCAACGGATTCTACACAGATTGGGTTATCATTGCAGAGCAGCTAGACGGAAGCCCTTATTAAGATCTGCCAACATAGTCAGATGAAAGAAGTGGGCAAGTGATATGATGATCAAGCCTCTGGACTTTTGGAAAACCGTATTGTTCTCAGACGAATCAAGATTCGCTCAATTTTCGAACAGTGGAAGGATATGTGTCTGGAGAATGCCTCACCAAGAGTTTTGGCTCAACAGATTGCAGCCAACTGTGAAGCATGGTGGTTTCAGCGTGATGGTTTGGGGGAGCTGTTTGGGTTGGTGGGAGATTGAGCTTAGTGAAGTACGCTGGCAACATAAATTTTGCAAAATACGTCGAAATATTGGAGGAAGAACTCTTGCCACTTTATTCCTCGGGTTTCATAGACAAGAATACAACGTTGTTCCAGAAAGATGGAGCACCATGTCACACTGCTAGAAACACCCAAAGGTGGCAGAAAGAAAATGGTATCCAAAAGTTGCCCTGGCCGAGCCAATCTTCTGACATGAACCCCATCGAAAAGCTCTGGGCCATACTCGACCGGCAAGTCAAGAAACAACAAAAAAAAACAA
>NW_013772018.1:0-944 GCF_000517525.1 Limulus polyphemus
ATCGTGCTAACCCATTATTTGAAAACATCAAAATCATTCACTTAGCAATTGTGATAGTGTTTATTAACACTTGGGTGCTTGTTGGCTTTGATGAAGATTAAATTAATACAGAGAATACTGTTACTAGAGGAACATACCTGTAACGTTTTGATCAAATATTGCTTTTTTTACTAGATCAATTTTTTTAAAACAGTTCTAAGGCAGATATGACACAAATTATTTGTGCACTATATGTTCTTTACCACCACTCGATTGTTAAATCTTGATTTGACCAGTTTATAATACCATATTTTATTTTCTACCTTGAAAGTGTGAAAATTACAAATCTTCATAATTTAGATATATATATCTGTATATTCATATCTAGAAAATCCCATTTACAATAGTTCTTTCCGTCGTTCCGCTAATTTTAGTTGTTGTTGTTTTTTGGCAGTTTCTTACTAAATGCATTACCAATTATATTATTTTAGTTTCAATTATTTCTTGGATTATGCAAGTTTTCTGGACTTTCATGTCAGTATCTACAGTTTACCATAACATTAAACTTAGTTTAAGTTAATAGATAAGCTTACTTAAAAAGTTAACTTATCTTATCAGTTATGATTAATTAAAATTTTCTAAGACATATATATAGGTAAGAATATTCTAAGGCGGATATTAAGGAACTTTGTTATAACCATAGTCTCTAACTTAATCAAAACAAGTAACACACTTATCATTTTACAAAGACAGCGAAGAGAGATCGACTATATATATATCTAAATGCCGTCCACAGTCCGGCACGCTGATCGCAAGGATATACCCAGTCTTTTTGTTTTTCCTCGGTATAGCGTTAACAAATAAATCAGGGGTGAGGGTTCCATATTGCCATGAAAAATATATAAGAATCTTACACCGTACTTTGGGGCCTCGGGTATATTATAAGAAATACATGAAATCTGACT
>NW_013772019.1:0-767 GCF_000517525.1 Limulus polyphemus
GGTAGAGATGTTATCTTACCTATGCAAGAGATATTGGCTCCTAAGAACAATAGTCATGCAATAGCTTATGACTATAAAGCAGAATTACTACAGAGAATGCAAGTAGCATTTGAATTAGCAAACGAACATCTAACTAAAGCCGCCGAAGGTAGAGAGAAACAAGCAAATAAAAAAGCACAGATCATTGATATAAAGTTAGGAGATAAAGTGTATTATATACCCCAATAGTTAAAAAATGAAATACTAAAAAGGTAGCCAAGCTATGGAAAGGTCCTTTTAGAGTCTTGAAACAGACAAGTCCAGTTAATTATGAAATTCAATAAATCTATGGAAAGAACAAACAGTTAGTACATGTGAACAGGTTAAAGAAGGTAAAGGATTATAAGCCTTATCAATATGAGTATGTAGAACAAGAAACTAAACAAACAGTTAGTACATGTGAATAGGTTAAAGAAAGTAAAATATTATAAGCCTTATCAATACGAGTGTGTAGAACAAGAAACTAAACAAACAGTTAGTACATGTAAACAGGTTAAAGAAGGTAAAATATTATAAGCCTTATCAATATGAGTATGTAGAAGAAGAAATTAAGCAGACAAAACAAGATAAGGGTATTCAGGAAGAAGCTGATAACTTGAATGAGTTTGATTCTTCTTTTTATGATGAAGAAGAAATAATAGACCCAGAACCAGAAATACTAAGGGTAGAAAGAGAAGATAACGTAATACTAGGTGATAAGTTAATAACAACAGAAGATACACCAGTTA
>NW_013772020.1:0-755 GCF_000517525.1 Limulus polyphemus
CTTTATAATCTTCCATAGTAGGACACATTATAATTGTCAACTCTTTATAGCAAAATTAATACAGTACTTATTTGCTTTTGAACTCTGCAAAATACAAGAATTGTAGAGAACCTTTTTCTAGTTATAAACTAGATACGTTTGTGTGGGAAAACGTATTGATTACCTGATGCTTTGGTGAACTAAAAAACTTAAACTGCTGTAATTTATGAGTGTAGATAAAGTAAGGTTTTCAAAATTTGAAATATTAACAAATATTTAAACTAACATATATTTAAATAATTATAAGGTGTACTACTACTAGTGAAAAGTCGAAGTACCACCAACTGTGAACTTTATCTTGTCAACTGTCTTGGACGTCGAAACTAAGAAACGCTGATTTGGGTCTTAGCCTTAATTCAAAGAACATATCACATGATTTTACACATGAGAGGTGAGCTTCATCGACTTAATTAGCTATAGGGTCGAAAGAGTCCACACGGTTTGGAGTTTGTATGTATGACCTTCCTATAGTATACCTGCAATGTTCATCGCAGATAAAAGTGGAAATTCTATTAGGTTTAGTAGAAATCTGTCAACATATTCATAAAGATTTATGAAAATATCTACAGAAAGGTAAGATTATCATTTTACTTTCTACAGTAGTAATGGTTAAATATAAATATTCACATAGATCCTTTAGTGGAACAATTATGTATATTAACTTTTACAGCTAAACATGAAATTTAAATTATTATATATTATAAATTGTTTAGAGA
>NW_013772021.1:0-767 GCF_000517525.1 Limulus polyphemus
GCATATAGAGCACAATTTGAGCTACTGGCAGACATGAACGGATGGACAGAGGAGCAGAAAGCAGTATATCTGGCAAAGAGCCTGAAGGGACAACCACTGGAAATACTTGGACAGATGTCAGCAAACGACAGGCACAACTATAGAGCACTGGTAGCGGCTCTAGAACTAAGGTATGGAACTCAAAATCAGTCCAAAGTTTACAGGGCTAGGTTTAGTACGAGAGTCCGTGCTAAAGGGGAGAGCCTGCAAGAGCTGGCACAGGATTTGGAAAGTATGGCACACAAGGCCTACCCAACTGCACCACCCGAACTCCTCAAGTTGTTGCTGAGGGATCAGTTTGTAGATGCCTTGGACAGTCCACAACTTAAGATACAAGTGAAGCAAGCACACCCCTCTACTATGCAGGATGCAATGAATTCGAATCCTACGTTAAGTCCAGCACAGAGGTACCAAGGTCGGTACAGTCATCTGGATTCAAGGCCAGAAGAGGGCAGCTTTTGGAGAAGTTTGAGGGACTTTGCTGGCACTGTAAAAAACCTGTGCATAAAAGAGCTCAATGCTGGCAACATCAAAACAGAGAAGATGCCACAGCAGGAAAAGCTGCTACCCAGAAAGGTTGTTGGAACTGTGGAGAGCAAGGATATATGAGAAGCCAGTGTAAGAAGAATACTACCGATAAATCAGCTTCGGGAAACCATTAGTGGTTGGTGCTAAGGGACGCCCACCAACCTCCATCGTGAAAGTCCCAACAGCTAAGTGTAAAATGG
>NW_013772022.1:0-767 GCF_000517525.1 Limulus polyphemus
CTAGTTTATCTCTAGATTAGTGATAGCTAACACACATAGCTCTCGAACAGTTTTGCGCGAAATTCAGATTCAAAAAACCTTTTCGAGTTACATCACATCAGGTTACGTATCGACAGTTACAAACAATAATGTGCTGCCATCTAGGTGTTACCGACTTTAACTTGTTTATATTTTCAACATAAATAATCAATGACAGAATTCCGACTAAGACGTTATAGTTATAATTCACGTTAGTCAAGATTAATATTTGGACTATTACTAAAGCATATATCTATATAACTCAGAGCCATTCTTTGAGCAACTATGCCGCAGCTAAAAACAAACATAAAAATATCGAAAAACTGTCATAACTCTGTGGATACTCAACGTCCATAGTCTAAACTTTTGTTTAATACGTGTTTGTTAAAGTCTACGAATATGCGGAAACATTTTTAGTTATTGAGAGTGGTCTAATTAATATTTCGCAGGGAATCTAGATCCAGGTGTCAAAAGTGTGTAGACAATTTTTGTTTTATTCTAAGTAACTTTTTCAGTCGTTGGGTATGTTGTTTTGGATTATTTTGGGAAGTTTAATTCAAAGTTCATTCCACGTAACGATAAGATTGGTTACTGTTATTATCATGTGCTTCTCTCTTTTCACAGTGTTTGCATTCTCTATTCACACACAAGGCGGTGAGCATTGTTAGTTAAGATATTTAAGTTTAACGAACAATATTGTTTCTTCATGATTTCTAGTTCCTTGAAAGCCTCAGTATGTCATAAATGTT
>NW_013772023.1:0-767 GCF_000517525.1 Limulus polyphemus
TCAAAACACATTAAACGTATCATACTAACTAAAGTATGTCAAAACACATTAAACGTATCATACTAACTAAAGTATGTCAAAACACATTAAACTTATCATACTAAAGTATGTCAAAACATATTAAATTTATCATACTAACTAAAGTATGTCAAAACATATCAAACTTATCATACTATCTAAAGTATGCCAAAACACATTAAACTTATCATAGTATCTAAAACATGCCAAAACACATTAAACTTATCATATTAACTAAAGTACGTCAAACATATTAAATTTATCATACTATCTAAAACATGCCAATAAACACTAATCTCATTCCTGCCAAGATCTTACATGGAATTTCAAGAAAACAATAATTCTTTCCCCAGTCCCTTGCCGCCATAAATATTTACTACATCGTCAATTGAACCATTCCCTTGTGAGGATCTTAAAGTTTATTAAAAGGTAGTAGGATGGTTTAGAGCCTTCGTGAAAAGAAATGGGATGGCATCCCTCTCTATTTCAAGCATTGGCTCTACGTAAATAAAATACATGATAATCTACAAGACACTACCAATTACGTTAAAACCAATCAAGATCTGACAAGAGAAATTGAAATTAAGGTAAGTTACATACTGAACTTCATTAAACACACTTGAACATTCCCACATCTCTGACTCAACAAATAAAAACCCTCACACTCACCCATCTCCGATCCAACAATTAAAAACTTACACACTCACCCACATCTACAAGACACTACCAATTACGTTAAAACCAATCAA
>NW_013772024.1:0-1499 GCF_000517525.1 Limulus polyphemus
AGTGTAAGACTAGAGGAAAAGTAGCTAGTCATAACCACCCACCGCCAACTCTTGGGCTACTCTTTTACCAACGAATAGTGGGATTGACCGTCACATTATAACGCCCCCACGGCTGAAAGGGCGAGCATGTTTGGTGTGACAGGGATTCGAACCCGCGACCCTCAGATTGCGAGTCGAGTGCCTTAACCACCTGGCCATGCCGGGCCTAAAATGTGACGGCCAATCCCACTTTTTGTTGATATAGTGTAGACCTGTATATAAAATTAGAGAGGTTAAAAACCCTTAATGTAATGAACGTTTATAGAAACCGGGGAGCACATATCCCAAATTTTGAGCCGGTAGCGAGTTCTCCTTTGAAAAAAACAATATATATTTTTGTATAACTATGATGATAAGTCGTCGTTTCAGTTTTGAATTCAATGGTTAACATGGCAAATAAGGTACCCCCAATCATCGATACCCCCAGATTCAAATATGTTCGCATTGTAACTCAATAAATTTACCAAAGTCCCACCAGGGAGGCCCCCATTGGCTTAGCGCTAAGTTTGAAGGCTTATAACGTTAAAAACCGGGTTTCGTCAGATAACTTATTGCTTAGCTTTGTGCTTAATAACAAACAAACTCACCAAGGGACAGACTAGGGGGAAGGCAGCTGTTCAATACCACCCACTGTCAAATCTCAGGATACTCTTTTACCAACGAAAAGTGGGATTGATCGTTACATTATAATGCTCCCACAGCTGATAGGACGAGCATATTCAATTACCCAGGAATAGATCTCGCGACTTGCTGATTGCCATAACAACCAGACCATGCTATACCTTTCGCGGGTTTCCGCTACGACCTGCAGCAAGATACAATTCTTATGACGTCTTAACTTTCCTATACACGTCACTGGTGATCCTGAAACATGGTAGCACAGACTAGCTCTGTGCCATCTGTTATTGGAACGGTGGCTTTAATCGATAGAGGGCGCTAAATGATTGAACTTCTGTCGCTTCAGATAAAAATGAGTTAGCCCTGCTGTTTTGTTTACCATTTTAGGGACTGCTATGTCCCTACTTTTGAAAGTCATATCTTGGAGATTCTATCAAGCAAAGGAACGACGAAAGTCGCGATTTTAAGACGAGAAAGTTTTATGTTTAGATTATTATGGAAGTTAAGTTAATAAACATTTCTAATTGACGACGTAAATA
This sequence comes from Limulus polyphemus, assembly GCF_000517525.1. Classification (NCBI taxonomy): domain Eukaryota; kingdom Metazoa; phylum Arthropoda; class Merostomata; order Xiphosura; family Limulidae; genus Limulus; species Limulus polyphemus. The sequence continues at coordinate 1,197 of NW_013772024.1, forward strand.
TAGAGAACGTGATTGTAGGGGCAATTAAACACAAGGGCCTCGTGACATATTGAAACATAGATGTGTAAATTCAAACAAACTGACGAATTGAAAGAAAACCTATGTATAAACAAACTAAGCCTAACTAACGCCTACTGAATCACATTTATTGACTTTGTATTCATTCTTATTTACTTAATTAGAATTATAAACTAAACAAAAGTTTATTTATTCGGCGTACAAGTAAACTGTTTATAAAATGTTATCATATCTGTTTAAGTTTGTAAGGTTGTTCTGAACTGTGTATAAAATGTTATAATATCT
>NW_013772025.1:0-765 GCF_000517525.1 Limulus polyphemus
AAAAAGAAAAGAAACAAGAAGAAAATTACAGCAGTGGCAACTGGAACAAGAAAGGAAACAGGAAGAAAGTCTCCAACAGTTGCAGGAAAGTCAGCAGCAACTACAGGAAAGTCAACAACAGTGGCAAGAAGTACAAATGGAAAACATTAGTAAATTTAAAAGCGAATTAGATACATTAAAGGACGATTTATTGTCTTTTACACAAGGAGGATACATTAACCATCGACTTAATCAGCCCCAGACAATAGCAAGCCCCTTCCAGAGCCCGCAGCTAAACCCTAATGCAGGTATATTCAGTCCCGTTAGAAGTCACATCCCAGATATGAATGTCAGTAATAGGAGTGATCCAGTGCGAAGGAAGCCACGGGAATTCGATGGGAAGGCACCGTGGGAAGCATATAGAGCACAATTTGAGCGACAGGCAGAGATGAATGGGTGGACAGAGGAGCAGAAAGCAGTATATCTGGCAACAAGCCTGAAGGGACAACCACTGGAAATACTTGGACAGTTGTCAGCAGACGACAGACACAACTGTAGAGCACTGGTAGCGGCTCTAGAACTCAGGTACTGAACCCAAAATCAGTCAGAGGTCTACAGGGCTAGGTTTAGGACGAGAGTCCTTGCTAAAGGGGAGAGCCTGCAAGATCTGTCACAGGACTTGGAAAGCATGGCACACAAGGCCTACACAACTGCACCACCGATCTCCTCAAGTTGTTGCTGAGGGATCAGTTCATAGATACCTTGACAGGGTTCCAGAACTTAAGA
>NW_013772026.1:0-767 GCF_000517525.1 Limulus polyphemus
CCGCTTTCGACAGTCAGCAGAATCATCGTGCAGTTCAGGAACACGGCAAGGAAACAACTGAGCAGCGTCCGGGTCGTCCTGGTTCATCGGAGAAAACAAAAAGGGCTGTCAAGAGGAGCATCGAAATGGATCCCAGATTAACGACTGCAGAAGTGGCCAAAGTTGGTGGGATGAGCCCGAAATCTGTTCAACGGATTCTCCACAGATTGGGTTATCGTTGCAGAGCAGCTAGACGGAAGCCCTTATTAAGACCTGCCAACATAGTTAGACGCAAGAAGTGGGCAAGTCATATGATTACCAAGCCTCTGGACTTTTGGAAGACCGTATTGTTCTCAGACGAATCAAGATTCGCTCAATTTTCGGACAGTGGAAGGATATGGGTCTGGAGAATGCCTCACCAAGAGTTTTGGCTCAACAGATTGCAGCCAACTGTGAAGCATGGTGGTTAGAGCGTGATGGTGTGGGGAGCTGTTTGGGTTGGTAGGAGATCGAGCCTAGTGGAGTACGTTGACAACATAAATTTTGCGAAATACGTCGAAATATTGGAGGAAGGACTCTTGACACTTTATTCCTCGGGTTTCGTGGACAAGAACACAACGTTGTTCCAGGAAGATGGAGCACCGTGTCACACTGCTAGAAACACTCAAAAGTGGCAGGAAGAAAATGGTATCCAGAAGTTGCCCTGGCCGAGCCAATCTCCTGACATGAACCCCATCGAAAACCTTTGGGCCATACTCGACCAGCAAATCAAGAAACAACCAAAAAAA
>NW_013772027.1:0-766 GCF_000517525.1 Limulus polyphemus
GAAGAGAAATTACAGCAGTAGGCAAGAAAACCTGCAACAGTGGCAGCTCGAACAACAAAATAGACAAGAAGAGAGATTACAACAGCTATTGGAGGAGAAAGAAAATAAACAAGAAGAGAGACTACAACACTGGCAAGAAGTACAAATGGAAAACATTAGTAAATTTAAAAGCAAATTAGACACATTAAAGGATGATCTATTGTCTTTTACACAAGGAGAACATATTAACCGTCGACTTAATCAGCCCCATACAATGGCAAGTCCCTTCCAGACCCCACAGCTAAACCCTAATGCAGACATATTCAGTCCCGTTAGAAGTCACTTCCCAGATATGAATGTCAGTAATAGGAGTTATCCAGTACAAAGCTGTCCAGTACACTACTGGTCTCCTCAAGGAGACCAGTAGTGATTGTTGTTGAGGGACACTCACCAACCCCCATCGTGAAAGTCCCAACAGCCAGGTGTAAAATGTCAAGCACACGCAGTGTCTATGTGACAGGAAAGCTAGATGGCCAAAGGTGCAACTTTGTCATAGACTCTGCGTCTCAGTAAACCCTTGGGAGCATCAAAGTGTTAAATCACGAAGGAGTACCAGAAGCCATACAGAAGCTTTGTGGTGTGACAGGACATTCTGCAAGGTTGTGGGGACCATTGTGGGTAACTATTGAGCTCATGGGCATAAAGGACAGACAGAAAGTATACTTGGCTGACATTGAAGACGAATGCATATTAGGGTTGGACTACTTACTACCGAGGAAGTTTGTAA
>NW_013772028.1:0-415 GCF_000517525.1 Limulus polyphemus
TACTATCGGTCACACATTAAATATTGACAACAAATAGAACATACTATCGTTCACACATTAAATATTGACAACAGATAGAACATACTATCGTTCACACATTAAATATTGACAACAAATAGAACATACTATCGTTCACACATTAAATATTGACAGCAAATAGAACACACTATCGTTCACACATTAAACATTGACAACAAATAGAACACACTATCGTTCATACATTAAATATTGACAGCAAATAGAACATACTATCGTTCATACATTAAAAATTGACAACAAGTAGAACATACTATCGTTCACACATTAAATATTGACAACAAATATAACATACTATCGTTCACACATTAAAAATTGACAACAAATAGAACATACTATCGTTCACACATTAAATATTGACAACAAATAGAACATACTA
>NW_013772029.1:0-1242 GCF_000517525.1 Limulus polyphemus
CTGGAGTTGTTGTACCAAATAACGCTAAAGATGAGTATGGGGTTATAAATTCGGTAACTAGAGTAACACCTAGGTGTTCATGGAGTAGTTGTACCAAGTAAGGATAAAGATGAATATGGTGATTATAAATTCGGTAACTAGAATTACACCTAAGTATTAATGGAGTAGTTTTACCAAATAACGCTAAAGATGGATATGGTGGTTATAAATACGGAAACTAGAGTAACACCTATGTGTTCATGGAGTAGTTGTACCAAGTAAGGCTAAAGATGAATATGGTGGTAATAAATTCGGTAACTAGAGTAACACCTATGTGTTCATGGAGTAGTTGTACCAAGTAAGGCTAAAGATGAATATGGTGGTAATAAATTCGGTAACTAGAGTTACACCAAGGTATTCGTGGAGTAGTTGTACCAAGTAAGGTTAAAGATGAATATGGTGGTTACAAATTCGGTAACTAGAGTTACACCTAGGTATTCGTGGAGTTGTTGTACCAAATAACGCTACAGATGAGTATGGGGGTTATTAATTCGGTAACTGGAGTTACACCTATGTGTTCATGGAGTATTTGTACCAAGTTAAGGCTAAAGATGAGTATGGTGGTTATAAATTCGGTAACTATAGTTACACCAAGGTGTTCATGAAGTAGTTTACCAAGTAAAGCTAAAGATGAATATGGTGGTAATAAATTCGGTAACTAGAGTTACACCAAGGTATTCGTGTAGTAGTTGTACCAAGTAAGGTTAAAGATGAATATGGTGGTTATGTTACCGAATTTCCTAAGTGTAACTCTATTTGGTACAACAACTCCACGAATATACTCATCTGTAGCGTTATTGTGGTTACAATTTCGGTAACTAGAGTTACACATAGGTGTTCGTGGAGTTGTTGTACCAAATAACGCTAAAGATGAGTATGGGGGTTATAAATTCGGTAACCAGAGTTAAACCTAAGAGTTCATGGAGTAGTTGTACCAAGTAAGGCTAAAGATGAGTATGGTGGTCATAAATTCTGTAACTAGAGTTACACCTAGGTGTTCATGGAGTAGTTGTACCAAGTAAGGCTAAAAATGGGTATGGTGGTTATAAATTCGGTAACTAGAGTAACACATTCGTTTTCGTGGAGTTGTTGTACCAAGTAAGGCTAACGATTAGTATGGTGGTTACAAATTTGGTAACTAGAGTTACACCTAGGTATTCGTGGAGTTGTTGTACCAAATAACGCTAAAGATGAGTATGGGGG
>NW_013772030.1:0-981 GCF_000517525.1 Limulus polyphemus
GTAAAAATGGCTGAAGCAGATAGACCGAAGACAGCTTTTAGTTATGGCCAAGGTCTCTGGCAATGCCGAGTGATGCCATTTGGGCTCAGTAATACTCCAGCAACATTTGAGAGGCTGATGGAACGAGTATTGGAAGGCCTACAATGGAGGATAGCTCTAGTGTACCTGGACGATGTCATTGTATTTGCAACAACTCTTGACAAGGAAATGTCCCGGCTGGAGGAAGTATTCAAGCATTTGAAAGCAGCAAACCTCAAACTCCATCCCAAGAAATGTCATTTGTTTCAGAAAGAGGTGCTTTGCTTAGGCCACATTGTAAGTGAGAATGGTGTGCAAACTGATCCTGATAAGGTGAAAGCAGTGCATGACTGGCCAACACCAGACAATGTGGGAGAGCTAAGAAGTTTCTTGGGACACTGTACCTATTACCGTTAGTTTGTGAAGGACTTTGCAACTTTAGCTGCTCCACTACATGATTTGACTAAAAAAGGCCAGAAGTTTGAATGGACGGTTTCTTGCCAGCATTCTTTCAAGACGTTGAAGGAAAAATTGGCCTCTGCTCCACTTTTAAAGCTTCCAGATCCCTCACTGCCATACATACTGGATTGTGATGCTAGTAATGTCGGAATTGGAGGAGTGTTGTCTCAGAAAGTGGGCGAAAACGAACATATGGTGGCCTACTTCAGTAGGGTGTTAAGTAGACCAGAGAGGAACTACTGTGTAACACGGAGAGAACTCCTTGCTATAGTAAAGAGTCTGACATATCTTTCCACCCTTACCTCTATGGTGCAAGGTTTACCATTAGGACAGACCATGCAGCGTTACGCTGGTTAAGATCATTAAAGAACCCAGAGGGACAACTAGCACGCTGGATCGGAAAAATAGACCAGTATAATTATAATATTGAATACAGAGAAGGAAAATCCCATGGTAATGCTGATGAACTGAGCCGAAGACCCTACAAATATGACTGCAGACATT
>NW_013772031.1:0-1036 GCF_000517525.1 Limulus polyphemus
TGGTGTTATAAATTCGGTAATTAGAGTTAAACCTAATTGTTCCTGGAGTAGTTGTACCAAGTAAGGCTAAAGATGAGTATGGTGTTTATAAATTCCGTAACTAGAGTTACACCTAGGTGTTCATGGAGTAGTTGTACCAAGTAAGGATAAAGATCAGTATGGTGGTTATAAATTCGGTAACTAGAGTTACATCTACGTATTCGTGGAGTTGTTGTACCAAATAACGCTAAAGAGAGTATGGTGGTTATATATTCGGTAACTAGATATACATTTAGGTGTTTATGGAGTAGTTGTACCAAGTAAGGCTAAAGATGAGTATGGTGGTTATAAACACTGTAACTAGAGTTACACCCAGGTGTTCATGGAGTAGTTGTACCAAGTAAGGCTAAAGATGAGTATGGTGGTTATAAATTTGGGAGCTAGAGTTACACCTAGGTGTTCGTGGAGTTGTTGTACCAAATAACGCTATCGAAGATTATGGTGGTTATAAATTCGGTAACTAGAGTTACACCTATTTGTTCATGGAGTAGTTGTACCAACTAAGGCTAAAGATGAATATGATGGTTATAAATTCGGTAACTAGAGTTACACCTAAGTATTCGTGGAGTAATTGTACCAAGTAAGGCTAAAGATGAATATGGTGGTTATAAATTCGGTAACTAGAGTTAAACCTAAGTGTTCCTGGAGTAGTTGTACCAAGTAAGGCTAAAGATGAGTATGGTGTTTAAAAATTCCGTAACTAGAGTTACACCTAGGTGTTCATGGAACTAGTTACCGAATTTATAACCACCATACTCATCTGTAGCGTAATTTGGTACAACAACTCCACGAATACCTAGATGTAACTCTAGTTACCGAATTTATAACAACCATACTCATCTTTAGCCTTACTTGGTACAACTAAGTTACACCTAGGTCTTCGTGGAGTTGTTGTACCAAATAACGCGAACGATAAGTATATTGGTTATAAATTCGGTAACTAGAGTTACAATTAGGTGTTCGTGGAGTTAGTGTACCAAATAACGCTAAGGATGAG
>NW_013772032.1:0-767 GCF_000517525.1 Limulus polyphemus
TTTTTCAGGTTTTCGCCTAAAGCTATAAATAAGGGTTATTTGCGATTAGTCATTCCTAATTTTGAAGTGTTAGACTAGAGAGAAGGAAACTAGTCAGCAGTAACCACTGTGAGCTCTTGATCTTCTCTTGTCTCATCAAATAATGGAATTTGACTGTTACTCTTCTAGCAAACCTATAGCCCCAAAGTGTGGAAGGCGTTTTTGTGGTAACTACAGATGAACTATGAATTTTTGAATCTTCATTCTGACCATACTAACTATTTGTTTACACTTGACCCAAACGAACATAAATACAAATTTTGTCGAAACACTATTAAATTCTTTGTTTATAAGTACAATGGATTATCTGTGTTCTTCTCACTGCGGGAATTGAAAGTATAATTTCTGCATTATAAGTCCTCAGACATACTGCTGAGCTATCCCTTTAGACTGGATGAACATTTGTTTAAATTGTTATATTTGTCAGTGTTTTCATTTTGGATGCAGAGTATCACTCAATTAAAACTTTAACCTTGCCTGTTTTGAGAACTTGCAAAATGCAGATTTGCTAATTGGCATTTAATGACCTTTCTTGCAGGGAAGATAGTACATGACATCTAGGAATAGAATGTTATCCACCTTAACAGCGAATCGGTTAAGTGGAACGGGCAGCTGAGCCGTAAAGCTCAACTTCCATCAGAGACAGGTGAGTTTTGTGTGCAAGCCTGGCTGTTTTGGTACTTTTTTTATACAGCCAGGTTTGCCACTATAAGATATATATATATATA
>NW_013772033.1:0-765 GCF_000517525.1 Limulus polyphemus
ATATATATTCAGAACAAGTTAAAAGTATGTACAACAAAGTTTTCACATTACAGAGATTACAGGCATATCATAAACATTATTTATATATAGTTCTCTTCTTATAGTCAAAAGTCCACTTAGGCCTATTCAATTACTTTAGAATTACTAGTATTCTGTGTGTGATTCACTTACAGTTGTGGTACAACTTACCGTAATTCATTTGGTCTTCTTTCTTCTGAAAATCCTCTGCTCCTTTTGTCAAAGTGTACCCAGGCTGATTCAGTTACTTTAGAACCACGCTTTGACGGAATAAAATTATCCTTCTTATCTTTTTTATGCTGTTAGTTTCACTCTAACATATTAAACGTTAGGCCTATGTCAGTCGTTAGGCCTATCACTTTTACGTTACTTAACTTCACACCAACTATATTCTCTTTGATTTATCTGTCTAACACTGTCTGTCTGCTGCTTCCCGCTTGTCTCATGCTATTTATATCTTTATTACATAGTCATCTGGGCACTTTCTATATTCTTGACACCAATTAGTTGTTAACAAATCCTTCTTCAATTGTCTGCTTTTAACTCTTATTATAACAAAACTAAAAATAATAAAATATTCACTCACTCTTCAGGTTTCGTGATTCTCTGTCATCCTTACACACATTCTATCACTGACATTTTGATTTATTCTGTTTTGTTGGTCATACAGTTTGTTTTTCAAAACCTGTTACAGGATGGTATTTACAAGGGTGGCTGTTTTTATCATCACATCACCAAACCACTGTA
>NW_013772034.1:0-767 GCF_000517525.1 Limulus polyphemus
ATTTACTGCTTCTGGATAGAGTACAGTATGTAGAGTATTTACTGCACCAGATATAGGTTACAGTATGTAGAGTATTTAATGCACCTGGATAGGGTACAGTATGTAGAGTGTTTACTGCACCAGGGATAGGTACAATATGTAGAGTCTTTACTTCACCACGGATAGGGTACAGTATGTAGAGTATTTACTACACCAGGGATAGAGTACACTATGTAGAGTATTTACTACACCAGGGATAGGTACAACATGTAGAGTATTTACTACACCAGGAATAGGGTTAACTATGTAGAATATTTACTGCACCAGGGATTGGGTACAGTATGTAGAGTATTTACTACACCGGGATAGGGTACGCTATGTAGAGTATTTACTGCACCTTGATAGGGTACAGTATGTAGAGTATTTACTTTACCAGAGATAAGGTACAGTATGTAGAGTATTTATTCTACACTAGGGATAGGAAGAATATGTAGAGTATTTACTGGTCCAGGGACAGGTACAATATTTAGAGTATTTAGTACACCAGGGATTGGGTACACTATGTAGAGCATTTACTGAACCAGGGATAGGGTACACTATGTAGAGTATTTACTGAACAAGGAATAGGGTACAGTATGTCGAGTATTTACTGCACCAGGGATAGGTACAACATGTAGAGTATTTACTACACCAGGAATAGGGTTAACTATGTAGAGTATTTACTGCACCAGGGATTGAGTACAGTATGTAGAGTATTTACTACACCAGGGATTGGGTACACTATGTAG
>NW_013772035.1:0-767 GCF_000517525.1 Limulus polyphemus
CTTTAAGACAAGAAAAGTAGAAGTCAAAGAGTCATTTATTGACTTTATACAGATAAAGGAAAAAAGACGCTGCCAATATTGAGAAAACACTAAGTACAAAATTAGAAGCGGATGGAATTTTATTGAGTGATTGTTGTTCACAATGTTATGATAATGCTGCTGTCATGTCAGGTCATCTGTCAGGCGTTCAACAAAGAATTCTGAACAAAAATCCAAAAGCAGTATTTATAAACTGTGACAACCATAATATGAACTTATCCTTTCTTCATGCTGCGAGTCAGCAAACAATAGTTATTACCTTTTTTGGTATAATTGAAGTCATTTATAATTTCTTTGCACATTCAACAATTCGGTGGGAGGAACTGCAGCAGAAGCTTAAGATCTCTGTCAAGCGTGAATCAGAAACACGGTTGAGTGCAAGAGAAAAGGCAGTAAAAGTTGTACATGAAAAATTGGACGAATTGCTAGGACTGTTAGAACTATTAAGTGAGATTGGCAACACGGCTGAAACAAAATGTGGTGCTCATAATATTCTGCAACGCGTGCTTGCGTTTGATTTTCTTGTACTTTTGCATTTTTGGAGAAATCTTTTATCATCTATCAATCGTGTGCAGAATCGTCTTCAGGACCCAAAAATGAATTTTAGAGAAGCAGCTGCTGATCTTGATTCTTTGAAAGAGAATCACGTGAAAAGTTCTGTAAATAAGCTCTTAAAGTGAATCAATGTGAAAGATGGGGATTGACCATTGAAAGAAGAAAAATACGTC
>NW_013772036.1:0-1467 GCF_000517525.1 Limulus polyphemus
CAGTTACACCTAGGTATTCGTGGAGTTTAAGTAGCAAATAACGCTAAACATGAGTTTGGTGGTTATAAATTCTGTAACTAGAGTTACACCTAAATGTTCATGGAGTAGTTGTACCAAGTAAAGCTAAAAATGAATATGGTGGTTATAAATTCGGTAACTAGAGTTACACCTAAGTGTTCGTGAAGTTGTTGTACCAAATAACGCTAAAGATGAGTATGGGGTTACACATTCCGCAACTAGAGTTACACCTAGGTGTTCATGGGGTAGTTGTACCAAGTAAGGCCAAAGATGAGTATAGTGATTATAAATTCGGAAACAAGAGTTACACCTAAGTGTTCATGGAGTAGTTGTACCAATTAAGTCTAAAGATGAGTATGATGGTTATAAATTTGGTAACTGTAGATACACCTAGGTGTTTATGGAGTAGTTGTTCCAAGTAAGGCTGAAGATGAGTATGGTGGTTATAATATTGGAAACTATAGTTACACCTAGGTGTTCATGTAGTAGATGTACCAATTAAGGCTAAAATGAGTATGGTGGTTATAAATTCGGTAACTACATTTTCACCTAGGTGTTCGTGGAGTTGTTGTACCAAATAACTCTAAAGATGAGTGTGGTGGTTTTAAATTCTATAACAACAGTTACACCTAGGTGTTCGTGGAGTTGTTGTACCAAATAACTCTAAAGATGAGTATGGTGGTTACAAATTCGTTAACTACAGTAACACCTAGGTGTTCGTGGAGTTGTTGTACCAAATAACGCTAAAGAATGAGTGTGGTGGTTATAAATTCGGTAACTAGAGTTACACGAAGGTGTTCGTGGAGTTGTTGTACCAAGTAAGTCTAAAGATTAGTATGGTGGTTATAAATTCTGAAACTAGTATTACACCTAGGTGTTTGTGTAGTTGTTGTACAAAGTAAGGCTAAAGATAAGTATGGTGTTTACAAATTCGGTAACTAGAGTGACACCTAGTTGTTCATGGAGTAGTTGTACCAAGTAAGGCAAAAGATGAGTATGGTAGTTATAAATTCAATAACTATAGTTACACCTAAGTGTTCGTGGAGTTGTTGTACCAAAAAACGCTAAAGATAAGTATGGGGATACATATTCAGTAACTAGAGTTACACCTAGTTGTTCATGGAGTAGTTGTACCAAGTAAGGCTAAAGATCAGTATGGTGATTATATATTCTATAACTAGAGTTAAACCTAAGTGTTCATGAGAGTAGTTGTACCAAGTAAGGCTAAAGATGAGTATGGTGGTTATAAAATCGGTAACTGAAGTTACACCTAGGAGTTCATGGAGTAGTTGTACCAAGTAAGGCTAAAGATGAATATGGTGGTTATAAATTCGGTAACTAGAGTGACACCTAAGTGTTCATGGAGTAGTTGTACCAAGTAAGGCTAAATATGAGTATGGTGGTTATAAATTCGGTAACTATAGTTACACCTTGGTGTTCGTGGAGTAG
>NW_013772037.1:0-763 GCF_000517525.1 Limulus polyphemus
TCTGTTATTCCTTTTTCAGAGTAGTGCATTTTTGATTGTACATGCACAATGATATTGCTGAAATCTGTGGAAAGTATTGTGCTATAAAAATAAAATACTTTTTTTTCATTCAATTGTCCAAATGAATCTAATCAAAAATTACATTTACAATGAAAATTTGAAAGTTGATCCAAAATTTATTATACTATAACTTTTGAAGAATTTGGTAAAATCTCATTTTTTAAAATGTCACTTTTACTTTAATAAAATTGTCTAATTTTTATACGAAAAATTGTTTAAATTTTATGGACCAGTTTGTGCTCCATACTACAGACTGTTATAGTAAACAGTGGAAACTGCTGCATTACTGATAATACTTTACACTCATTTGTAAAACAACTCCATGGGTTATTTTAACTTTGAATTGATAATGACAAGTTTGAGGAAATAAAGTAAAAAACATTTAGATTTATAATAATAGTATTAACACATGTTTCATTTAACATTTTAAGAATAAATAGCATATTTTATTTTTTTCAATTCACCAATAATGCATTACACCTCTCTAATGCTATTTTCAAACTGAGTTTTATTGAAAGCATACACTATTTATATGAGTATATAAAAACTCTGTGAGCCAGACTAGTTTCAGAGAATTCCACTCCTCATCAGTGACCCTGGATTCTACCACCAATGAAATTTCAGACCATTTCAAGCTTTTACTTGTTGTTAAACAAATGTTTGAACAATTATTCAATTATGTGCAAGCTGCCCAGTGTTGGCT
>NW_013772038.1:0-1036 GCF_000517525.1 Limulus polyphemus
CCAATCCAAATAAGGGTGAAATGTTCTCTCAATATGAGTTTCCTGGGACACATTGTTAGCCGAGAGGGATTGTCCAAAGATCCATCTGAGATTAAATCTATTAACTATTGGCCAACACATATGAACTTGTTTCAGGCAAGAGTATTTCTTAGACTATGCCTTAATGAAATATATTAAATACCGTGTGTGAAGGAAGAATGCAAATAGTGTGTATAAAGGGAAGCAAAGTAAAAACAACCACCTTATATAACGAGGAATGGATTTAGCAATATCTGATATATAAAGCTAAGTTTATATCAGTTTGTTCGCACCTTTGAGCTCCTATAATAATAGGCCTATAAAAATGTGAAATCAACGTAATTTGGTTTAATGTCTGTGATGTCACATTTTTAGTGTCAATGAAAACTTTGTAATCTAATTTTTTTTCGATAGAAGATGGACCGGATTTTTGGTTTGATGAGGAAGTGACGTCAGAAAAATGTAAGTATATTTTATAGAGAGGTGTGCTGCTATTGTGGTGTCAGAATAAAATTTCATCAAACGCTGTCGTATCTACAGACAAACAAGCAAACGTTGAACAAGTCTGCAAAAATAAATTGGTTTTTATTCACTTTATTTTGAAGTGGCTAGTTAGGTCTGACGCTGGTTATGTACCATAGATTAAAATGTCTAGAAACAGAAAAAACAATTCTGATTGCCAATCACAAGCAACAAAACGTATGCATCAAAAGCGACACAGTGATACTCCACAAGAAAGGGGAATACGCATTTACAGCCAACTAAAAAGAGAAGCTGCACATCGTCAAGCCGAGACTGAGCGCAAGAAATATTTAGAACACGAGACCTTCATTTGATCCTTGCTGTTTAAAAATAGCTCTGTTCAGGTCAAGTAAATATGGTTCGTATCAAATAATCTAAAACAACATATTCAACGATTGAACAAGTTACAATATTATAAAATGTTTAAAAAATATTGAGTGAATTACATATTTCGTGTCTTATATAGATCCAAAAGTTACTATTTTAAGCTCGTACT
>NW_013772039.1:0-766 GCF_000517525.1 Limulus polyphemus
GTAGAGACGATGATGCTGAACATCCTGTAAAACAACCTGTAAAACCTGAACTTGGCTTTTTGGATTCTATTCCATGTATAGGCATTCTTTTAGCAATATTTGCCAGTACTTGCGGAGCAATTAATGCTTTATTGATAAAAGTTTTACGTCACTTGGGCCCATCTGAAATTTTTGGCCTTAGATGCATAGTTCACATTGTGCTTCTAATTCCTATTATGCTTTGGACAAGGCCGAAGATGTTCTTTGCTGGCCAAAACGGAATTATTCTGTCATTAAGAGCTATTTTGGGAACTGGCTCCTTTGTGTTATACTATTTTGGATTTTATTATCTGCCTATTGGTGACGCTTCATTAATTTTCTTCAGTCAACCAATCTATACCAGTTTACTTGCTTGTTTTTTTCTTCGTGAGAAGTGTGGACCATTTGAAATTTCAACTGTTCTGGTTGATATCCTCGGAGTTGCTCTTGTGGCCTCTCCGTCTTTCCTGTTTTCTACGCAAGGATTCTCTCATGACCACGTCGTTGGATGTTTATGTGCCATCGGTGCCGCTGCCGGAGAAGCTACTGTACGTGTGGGGATGCGGCGACTTCAGGATGTGCCGAAAACCGTAGTAATATTTTGGTGGTCCGTTTTTGCTTCATTGATTACCTTGCTGGGTACCTGGAGCTTGGGAGTCTGGCAAAACCCAGAAAACTGGATAGAAATTTTATACATTTTACTAATAGGCGGCGTGGGGCTGCTGAGCCAGGCAGCGCTTACAACTGC
>NW_013772040.1:0-944 GCF_000517525.1 Limulus polyphemus
GATAGTTCTAGAAACTTTGCGTCACGGTGGTCATGTGACTCGCTGACGCAACACTGCCCCCTCCTTAATATTGTTCGTCCCGAACAATAACCACATATGATAAACCAATAACAATAACTTAATTAAAATGTACAGAATTACAAACACAAAATTACAATTCGACAAAGTCTCTTAATTTTACGGAACGTATCTTATTCCGTACTGGTCTCCGTCTTGTTGGATTCTGCTTCACGTGGGGTTCATATACTTCATCAGGAAATGTCCTATCATCGGTAACAGTCACATCAGTGGTAGTAACTTCACCAATAGCTTCACCGTTTCCCTTCTCAAAACTGAGTAGAGTTTCTTCTTCGACGGTAGCTTCTTCAGGTGGCACGTCTTCGGCAGCGTCATTTGTTCTGTTGTCTACTTCGTCCCAACTGAAATGTCCTGGACCATGATAACGCCAAAGCCTGTTGGCATGCACCACTTTGGGTTTACCTCGCCGGCCACATTTTATCCGGAAAGTCACGTCTGAGAGACGATCCACTATGTCGTATGGGCCTTCCCATGGAGAAGACAACTTAGGAGACTTCCCTTTGGTCTTCCTGGGATTATAGAACCATACCTTGTCTCCTGGTACAAAGCTGACTTCAGTATATCTCTTATCATAAGTTAACTTCATCGAATCAGCAGACGTTTTCAAGTTTGAACGCACTTGATGGTGAATATCATCCATCCTTTCCGATAACACTTCCACAAACTCTGACATATTCACAGGCAACTGTTTCATCATTTGGGCATCCCTTATGCTTGGGTCCCCTTTTAGCACTACATGTACTGCATGTCCTGCACCATTCTTCCATATCTCGCCTCATACCTATCCAGTAAAATCGTTGTCGTATGTGACTCAATGTCTTCTTAATTCCGAGATGTCCTCCTGTTAAATTATCATGGGATTGACG
>NW_013772041.1:0-766 GCF_000517525.1 Limulus polyphemus
GTGCTTTGTAATATAATATCGGCTTCATTAATTTAGAGTCTATCTTATGATCTGCTCTTGGTACTTTGTTATGTAATATTGGTTTCACTAATTTAGAGTTTATCTCGTGATCTGTTCTAATTATTTTGTTATATAATATCGGGTTCAATAATTTAAAATTTATCTTATAGAGTTTATCTTACCCAGCACTTGACACAAACAAGAAGACTGATAAGTTCATAGCACTGACATCAAGGCTATTCTGACCCAGCGCTTGACACAAACAAGAAGACTGATAAGTTCATAGCAGTAACATCAAGGCTAATCTGACCCAGAACTTGATCCTCACCAGACTCATCCAGACCGTGACCTATGTGAATTACTTTGTATTGCAACAGTACTACACGATTAAAAACAATTGTACACATGAATTACTTAGTATTGCAAAAGTATGTTGCGTATCTGCTCGTTTGTAGGTTTCCGGTATAAATTCTTTCCGAGGAACTTCAGCGATACAAGTCCTTTCTTAATTAAAACTAGTTTATTCTTTCTCGACATAACTTTGTAATACACAGAATTTCTACAGTCACTTTAAACTTAACAACTTTATAACACACGCTATAAGTCACAATGATTCACACACTTTAATCTGTCTATCGTTGGCTTTATTTGCCGGCTTATATACTCAAAAAAGAGGGCGCTTGGCAAACACTCGGACATTAGCGAGATCCTCGATAAGTCATGATCCTTCTAGAAACTACAGCGCGCATGCTCCCAGCGTAGCGTG
>NW_013772042.1:0-766 GCF_000517525.1 Limulus polyphemus
CCTTAAGGAAATACCTTTT
Organism: Limulus polyphemus; assembly: GCF_000517525.1. Classification (NCBI taxonomy): domain Eukaryota; kingdom Metazoa; phylum Arthropoda; class Merostomata; order Xiphosura; family Limulidae; genus Limulus; species Limulus polyphemus. The sequence continues at coordinate 20 of NW_013772042.1, forward strand.
TAAATTTATTTATTCTTTGATAATTATAACGTATAACATGTAAATGATAATTATAATACATAGCATACGTATGATACTTACGACATAGGCCATACGTATGATACTTTTGACATATGTCATACGTATGATAATTATAACACATAACATACGTATGATAATTATAGCATATAACATACGTATGATAATTATAGCATATAATATATTTACGATACAAACGACATATGCCCTACGTATGATGATTATAACAAGTGTGATAATTATAATATGTTTACAAGGATTCTAATTAATCAAAAAAGGGGCAATAATATATTAATTTGTGGTTATTATAATTATTTACTTGCAACTCTCTAAGGATATGAAAAGTAATTTAATAATTTTCTTACGAAGTTGTGGTGCTACAGGTTGTTTTGAACAACATGTTTGTTTACAGGAATATTAGCTGTAAACCTGGAATACATCTCGAAAATGTTATGTTGTAACTTCTATTGTGTAAAGTTTGTAATTTAATTTCTAGTTCCTGAGTAAGAGTTTGTGAATTATGTTAGCCAGTCAAGTATTGGGAGATTGTTTATTAACATTTACGTTCGATCATGTTATCACCTTAAAACTGATGGTAATACTTCACTTTGAAACTGGTAGTACTACTTCATCTTGAAACTGGTGGTATATACTTCACCTTGAAACTTGTGGTAATACTTCATCTTGAAACTGGTGGTATATACTTCATCTTGAAACTGGTGGTATATA
>NW_013772043.1:0-766 GCF_000517525.1 Limulus polyphemus
AACAGGCCCAGACGACAGTTTACTGCGGAGAATTTATAGGGTACTGAGGAACTGCGTGAAAACCACCTACAGAAATCTTTCACTGGCGCAGCAGAAAAATGTTTATGATTGAATCGTATCACTCAGAGATTATTGGAACAATATTAATCGTTGTTTGTGTTTCTCTAATTCTTATGCAACAGTTGTAGCTATTAGATAGCTCTTACCCGTCGTTAAGCGGGAACATAATGGTTCCCGAAACTCAAGTAGCTTCAATGGAACCCTTTTAATAAGGCGCTACACAAGAAGGCGCTGCTTCTGATTATTTGCTACAATGGTTTGATTGCTTTGTTAAGCCCAAAGCAGTACAATGGGCTATCTGTGATCTGCCCACTGCTGGTATCGAAACCCAATTTTTACCATTATAAGCCGTCAGACCTATGGGAGAATGATCTACCGGATAATTTGCTAGGTGTGTAACAACGTCTTAGACGTAGATGTAGTGTCTTAGACATTTGATGTTGTAATAGACTTAGATGAAGTGTCTTAGACATTTGATGTTATAATAGACGTAGATGAAGTGTCTTAGACGTTTGATGTTGTAATAGACGTAGATTGAGTATCTTAGACATTTGATGTTGTAATAGACGTAGATGAAGTGTCTTAGGCATTTGATGTTGTAATAGACGTAGATTGAATGTCTTAGACAGTTGATGTTGTAATAGACGTAGATGGAGTGTCTTAGACATTTGATGTTGTAATAGACGTAGATGAAGTGTCTTAGACG
>NW_013772044.1:0-850 GCF_000517525.1 Limulus polyphemus
GACTATACGTTTGAGTTTTTCCCTGAAATTTTTGCAGGTAGGGGAGGTAAATGGTAGTGTTTTTCTTATCTTTTCTTTCTGCTGTGGTCTTCTTCAGAAAGTTTTTGATGGAGGATGTGGTGTAACCATTCTGTTTAAAACCCTCTACAATCTTTTGGCATTCTGTTTTATGGGATGTCTTATCACAAATGTTTTCTGCTCTCCTCTTGTTCAGGCATTGGAGTATATCATGTTTCATCGAGTTTGGATTATAGGACTGGAAGTGTAGGTATCTGTTCGTGTGGGTGGATTTTCTTTATACAGTTGTGGTGATTTTTCTCTATTATCTGCTGATGTCAAGAAATGGTAGACTGTTCCTCTATTTCCATGGTGAAGGCGGGTAATTTTTCATGATTGGGAGTCAATTTTTTTTAAATTTTCCACCTTTATTCCTGGTTTTATTGGAATTTTACTTTTGCACAACAGCTTCTGTTGATGGTTTATTTTTCCTGCCTCTATTAGTGATGATACAATGACTAACAAGCTTCAGTGAGTTTATATTTAAACTAATTAACCAATCACTACTGTTAGTGTTCAGATTGTTGTGGTGGCAATTATATCATAATATATTCCTCCTTACTCTTCAGTCACAACAGTCTTTGTGTTCAAACTGTTTCCACGCAGTAGTTTTGATAAATCCAATTTCAGTTTATGATGCAATTTTTAACGTGTCACGGATTTTGACCCATAAAAGAAATCAAACGGAAGATAAAGTTACAACTACTATGATCATTGGATTTAGCAGTTTCCATATAACAGTTAGCAGTCATGTAGCATGTTGATCACAGCACCCCAAGTTTAATGAGATTAC
>NW_013772045.1:0-765 GCF_000517525.1 Limulus polyphemus
CTACTTACTACCGAGGAAGTGTGTAATTAATTTCGATAAAATGACGATTGGAAACAGCAAAGGCCAAATTCCAGTAAGTATTGCTGCATCTGATGATTTGCGTGTCACAGCACTTAAGTCAACTACAATACCCCTATGTCAGAGAAGATAATTTGGGGTAGGATAAAAGAACATCCCCAATGAAGCCCAACGCTTATGGAAGCAGTGGAAGACCCATCCAGGTCAGCGAATTTGAAGATTGGAAGGTCACTTGTGGCAGGTCATCAAGTAGTACGTATAACAGTGGCCAATTTCTTTAAATGTGAGCAGACACTTAAGGAAGGGGTATTGTTGAGTGTGTACCAGGAGGTAGAGCCAGTCAATGTTAAAGCAAGAAATACAACTATAAAGAAAGGACATACACTTCCAGAACATTTAACTGACCCCTATAAGAATAGCATAGTCCATTTGTCATCATCACAGGCTCTTAGAGAACTTTTAACGAATTATGCAAACGTCTTTTTGAGAGGAGATCATGACCTCGGCTGCACAGACCTTGTAGAGCACAAAATAAACACAGGCAATCACTGTCCAATAAAGACCCCTCCGAGGAGAATAGCTCAAGCAAAGCGACAAGAGATGGAGAAGGTCATGGATAGTTGAGAAATCAGATAGTCCCTGGTCAGCTCCCGTTGTGTTAGTCCAGAAGAAGGATAACGTTGCTGTGTGGACTTCAGAGCTCTTAACAGTATAACCGAAAAAGACTCATACTCACTGCCAAGAATT
>NW_013772046.1:0-972 GCF_000517525.1 Limulus polyphemus
TGTTGGAAGTATTAGTTGACCTAAGGGTTTCTGCTGGTCTCCTATATGCATTGACTGGTTACGTCGAAGGCTTTCATCTTCTGAATATCTCCCCTCTTTCTCATAAACGGCCTGAAATGTAGAGAATCTAGATCTATCTGGCAGAGTTTGCTGTGCTTCTGTAAAATTCAATCTTGGATACATTTCAGTCTGTCTAAACACTTTGGTAGATTGGGAAGACTGAATTCTATTGTCCTTATTTTTCCTCTGATGATCAGAATATTGTCGAGAAGATAAGTGGTTATCGTCATTATATTCTCTATTTTCAGATATTGTATTTTTTGGCTCATAATTCCTGCGTTGTGGAAATGCCTTCTGAGTAGATAGCTTTTCAAAATAAGCTACTTTACTGAGCACACTAGTTTTTTCCAGATTTGGCGTCTTTGATGGTTTCTGCTCCTGTGAGGTGCTACGATTATGAATGGCTTTCGAACCATAACATCCAGAGGTTGAATAATCAGAGATATATTATCGTTTTCTATCAAATTCTTCTGCCATTTTTCACTAATCTTCTTTGCTTTATTCAAAACCTCTGAATGGGTGTTGACCTGTTTATTATAATATCTATATTAATTAACAAAAATCCTTGACTAAAATCGCGTAGTTTCATAAATTACGTTGTATAAAACTGACTTCATTGATTTTTATGTAATTTTGCAGTTTTGATTTGCATAGTTAACCTGCTGTTGATCAGAAATTCCTAATAATATTCAAACATTTTTACTAATCACTTAATAACCTTGTTTTAGCTACGAAAAATATTTTTTTAACCACTTTTTGTCTCTGTGCTAAAAACTTTTCACAAATCTTTGGTAAAAGTTTTATAGGTGGTAGAAATAGACCTTTATTTCTGCCATCCAGTTTGTTACATTGCAGCAACATTTAATGCTGATCTTTTATGTTGTTTTCTACCGTTACCATTATTTGAATACG
>NW_013772047.1:0-766 GCF_000517525.1 Limulus polyphemus
TGCTGTTAAACTATCATGGGATTGATGCAGCACAACTTCCCATAACTTCCTCAGTATAACCGTTTGCCAGGTCGTCACTTTCCCATCTCCAGACAAGAATACCATCTTCAAGCTTCAACTGGTCCCATTGTGCCCAATAGTTCTTTGTCACAGGGCTTAAACTAGACACCTTCTCCCAAGCAGGGTGCAGAACACTTGCTTTTAGAAAATCAATTATTGGCTTCAAATCTTGATCTTTCTCCTGCTTTGCTTTAATATCTATACCTGGTTTCACTTCACCATCATCAACTTCTTCAGTCACTTTGACTTCAGTTTGATGACACCTAATTACTTCAATCTCTCTTAACAGTTACCGGAACTTGGCCTTTGTTGTTCCCAAACGTCATTTTATCAAAATCAATTACAAACTTCCTCAGTAATAGATAGTCCAATCCTAATATGCATTCGTCTTCCATGTCAGGCAAGTACACTTTCTGTCTGTCCTTTATGCCCATGAGCTCAATAGTCACCCACACTGGTCCCCACAATCCTTGCAGAATGTTCTGTCACACCACAAAGCTTCTGTATGGCTTCTGGTACTCCTTCATGATCTAACACCTTGATGCTCACAAGGGTTTGCTGAGATGCAGAATCTATGACAAAGTTGCACCTTTGGCCATCCAGCTTTCCTGGCTCATAGACACTATGTGTGCTTGCCATTTTACACTTAGCTGTTGGGACTTTCACGATGGGGGCTGGTAGGTATTTCTCAGCACCAACCACTACT
>NW_013772048.1:0-766 GCF_000517525.1 Limulus polyphemus
GATTATGATATTGTCTAGAGGTTGAATAAATTATATTAAAATGATTTTGGTGCTTCACCATTACAATCTATATCGCCACGTGCGGTCATGCTCTGGTCATGACTGTGTTTCTTGAAAATAGCCCTGTAGCATTGTATCCACTATGTAAGGCTCCATCGTAATTTTGCCATTCATCCTTGCATGCTTTCCATAATCCATCTAGTGTACGATGACGACGGTTTCCTGTTGCCAGTTTCAACAGTCCAATCCATATAAATACATTGGCTCTGCGTAAGGTGACTTGACCAGTACATGTTTATATGGCAGAGCATGAATATCCTTTTCATCCTCCAGCTGCTTGAGGTATGATACAATGGATCAAATAGCTGTGGAAGTATGTTGTGTACACGTGACTTGCATGCGTCGCTTTTCCAGATAAAGATCCTTCTTGATTTTGCGTACTCTTGCCTGTGGCACTGAACACTGGATTCCTGGGTCGGCTTAAGACAACTGCAGGCCTTAGGTAAAGATTGAGAGCATCCTCTCCTTAATCTACGTAATTAAAAGAACAATGTGTGTCAGTCCATGTGTGTAAGCTTGCTCGATCACTTGGAAATTCAATATACCTATTGGCTAATTGTACAGTAGTACTTTTACGTTTATACGAATGCAACAGTGAACGGCGTTTAACGGGTATTGCTCAATACGAGTGCAAAACTACAATGTTTATAACATTAGTTTTAAAAATAATTACTTCATTAACATTACAAACACATAAGAGAACACA
>NW_013772049.1:0-765 GCF_000517525.1 Limulus polyphemus
GATAAAAATATAAAAGGAAAAATTCTGTACTTTTAAGGGTATTGTGGAGAACCTATCTTGTTTATCTTGTTTGAATATGACTTGTTTCACATCGTAGCCTTCAAATTGTTTGTTTTTCGGCTCTAAGTTTCACCTGAAAAGTGATATCTTATGGATCTATTAAATAAATATGATAGAGGAAATTAAGATGTTAAAGATGAAGCTGTTGAAATGTTGAATTTGAATATCTAAACACACTTCTGACTATCAGAGGAAAAGGGCCCGGCATGGCCAAGTGATTAGGGCGCTCGACTCGCAATCTGACGGTCGAGGGTTCGAATCCCCGTCTCACCATACATGCTCGCCCTTTCAGCCGTGGGGACGTTATAATTTTACGGTCAATCCCACTATTCGTTGGTAAAAGAGTAGCCCAAAAGTTGGCGGTGCGTGGTGATGACTAACTGCCTTCCCTCTAGTCTTTCACTGCTAAATTAGTGATGGCTAGCGCAGATAGCCCTCGTGTAGCTTTGCGCGAAATTCAAAACAACCAAACCAGAGGAAAAGAATTCAGCACAAAAAAAAAGCCCCTTAGAAAGTAATAAGACAAGAAAACTGATGGTCCTTCAAATACTCATCTTTTGAATAATTTAAAGGTAAAAGTATTTATCGTTCGGACAAGGAGAGAAGAATCTCTGGCACCTATTTTATTTTGAGTACAGCATAAGCCTGAATTAGCAGTTCGAAACAGAAATCAGGATTTTCAATAAGTTAGGAGAGTTGTGGAAA
>NW_013772050.1:0-767 GCF_000517525.1 Limulus polyphemus
AATGAAAATAATTCAGCTAACAATGGAACACCAAGTATTCAAGCACAATGAAAATAATTCAGCAACATTGGAACACCAAGTATTCAAGCACAATGAAAATAATTCAGCAACATTGGAACAAGTATTGAAGCACAATGAAAATAATTCAGCAACATTGGAACAAGTATTGAAGCACAATGAAAATAATTCAGTAACATTGGAACAAGTATTGAAGCACAATGAAAATAATTCAGTAACATTGGAACAAGTATTGAAGCACAATGAAAATAATTCAGTAACAATGGAACACCAAGTATTCAAGCACAATGAATAATTCAGTAACAATGAAACAAGTATTTTTTGATGAAGCCTCTTGTATTCTTTAACATATTTATTTATTGCCAACAATGAGAGATGTATTCAACTAGCTGACACTTTGTAAAGGTCTACGACCAAAATTGGTTGTTTTTTAATCTTATATTTGCAAGGTTTCTAAGGGCCAAAAATATATTAACTATATACAAATTGTTGTTTAAAAATTTCAAAATGTAATATGTTTATCATCCTCAATAAATATTCAGTCATTTAAGTTGAGTACTCTGGTGAAAATTGCTAAGGAGAAAAAAAAACAGCTGTAAAAAACGTTTGCCTTTTTTTTTGTCAACTCAAGTTATTTGACATTTTTAAACCAACTAATATAAACAGAATCTTTGTGTGTGTGTGTGTGTGTGTGTGTGTGTGTGTGTGTGTGTGTGTGTGTGTGTGTGTGTGTGTGTGTGTGTGTGTGT
>NW_013772051.1:0-766 GCF_000517525.1 Limulus polyphemus
GATATGTCGATGACACTTTTGCTGGTTTCACTTCTTTCTTTAAACACATAAATTCCATTCATCCCAATATCAAATTTGCAATAGAACACGAAAACAATAAACAGTTATCTTTTCTTAACCTCAAAATTATTAGATCGGACACACAGTTTAAAACCAAAATTCACCGCAAGAACACACACACACTGGCCTCTACATCCCCTGGAATTCCGCTCATGACACCACACAAAAAAATCAATACATTTAAAAACATCATAAACACAGAAACAAGACTCTGTTCAACGGACTACATAAATGAAGAAATTAACCACATAAAGCACTCATTTATTCACACCAATAAATTCCCACCAGCTATAGATGAAAAACTCTTAAACATTCACCACAACAGAACTCAACTTATGAACAAAATTGATACTAACAAACCCAACCACAGTACATTACACTGCAGTTTACCTGTTGTTCCTGAAACCAGCTCAAGAATTATCCACACTTGGACTAAACTATCCAGTAAACACAATATTTCTGTCAACGTCAAATTCTCACAAAAACCCGGCCCTAAATTAAAATCGTTACTAAACAAAAATTATTTAGAACCATACAATACCAACGTCATTTACAAAATAACATGCAATAACTGCCCAGAATTCTACATCGGAGAAACAGGAAGGAAATTGGAAACCAGATTGACAGAACACAATAAAAAACCGTCCCATGTTTTTCACCATTGCAAATAAAAAAAACCATAGTATATCTATTAAAAACACGGTCG
>NW_013772052.1:0-1051 GCF_000517525.1 Limulus polyphemus
ATCCATCTATAATAAAGTACCTGCTAGTCATTATCCCTCTATCATTAAAGACCTACCAGTCACTATCCATCTATAATATAAAACCTACCAGCCACTATCCATCTGTATTATAAGACCTACCAGCTATTCTTTATCTATAGTTAAAGACCTGTCAGCCACTATCCATCTATAATAAAATACCTACCAGTCACTATCCATCTATAATAAGAGACCTACCAGCCACTATCCATATATAATTAAAGACCTACCAGCCACTATCCATCTTTATTAAAAGACCTGCCAGCTAGTATCCATCTATAATAAAAGACCTACCAGTCACTATTCATCTATAATAAAAGACCTACCAGCCACTATCCATCTGTAATAAAAGACCTACAAGCTATTCTCTATCTATATTAAAATACCTGTCAGCCACTATCCATCTATAATAAAACACCTACAAGTCACTATTCATCTATAATAAAAGACCTACCAGCCACTATCCATCTGTAATAAAAGACCTACAAACTATTCTCTATCTATATTAAAATACCTGTCAGCCACTATCCATCTATAATAAAACACATATCAGTAACTATCCATCTATAATAAAAGAAGTACCAGCCAATATCCATATATAATGAAAGACATACAAGCCACTATCCATATATAATGAAAGACCTGCCAGTCACTATCCATCGATCGTTAAAGACCAACCAGTCACTATCCATCTATCATTAAAGACCTTCCAGTCACTATCCATCTATAATAAAAGACCTACCAGCAACTATCCATCTCTAATAAAAGACCTACTAGCCACAATCCATGTGTAATAAAAGACATACCAGCTACAATCCATCTGTAATAAAAGACCTACCAGCCACTCTCAATCTATAGTAAAAGACCTATCAGCTACTATCCATCTACAATAAAACACCTACCAGTCACTATCCATTTATAGTAAAAGACCTACCGGTCACTATCCATATATAATGAAAGAACTACCAGCCACTATCCATCTTTATTAAAAGACCTGCCACCTATTATCCATCTAACATAAGAGACCTACCAG
>NW_013772053.1:0-1349 GCF_000517525.1 Limulus polyphemus
ACCTGATCAATCCACAAGGTTGCTATAACCAACTGATTAAAGAACCTGATCAATCCAAAAGGTTGCTATAACAAATTAATTAAAGTACCTGATCAATCCACAAGGTTGCTATAACCAACTGATTAAAGAACCTGATCAATCCAAAAGGTTGCTATAACCAATTGATTAAAGTACCTGATCAGTCCAAAATGTTGCTATAAGCAATTGATTAAAGTACCTGATCAATCCACAAGATTGCTATAACCAACTGATTAAAGTACCTGATCAATCCACAAGGTTGCTATAACCAACTGATTAAAGTACCTGATCAATCCACAAGGTTGCTACAAGCAATTGATCAAAGTACCTGATCAATCCAAAAGGTTGCTATAACCAATTTATTAAAGAACCTGATCAATCCACAAGGTTGCTATAACCAATTGATTAAAGTACCTGATCAATCCGCAAGGTTGCTATAACCAATTGATCAAAGTACCTGATCAATCCAAAAGGTTGCTATAACCAATTGATCAAAGTACCTGATCAATCTACAAGATTGCTATAAACAATTGATTAAAGTACCTGATCAATCTACAAGGTTGCTATAACCAATTGATTTATACCATTGATTTTAAATAGTTTAGTTAGTTTAGAAAGCTATTCTCAGTGGCTGTTTAAGCTGAAGATTTTGTACACAAACAATTAACAGCATACTTTAAAAATCACTGTTTTAAGTAAGTGTGACTCATTTAGTTACTAAACGCATGATAACAATAAAGTGTGATTTAACCAGTCTTTACAAGGATGATGATAAAAAATACAACTCAACCAGTCTTTACAACTGGTGATAACAAGAAATTGTAATATAACCATGGCAGGTGGTACCAAGAAAATGTAACTCAACTCGTTAATTTTGTGACATCTTATAACATATATATGAGTGACAGAAAAGTAAAAAAAAACTAATTTGATTCCGATATCATTATATAAGTAACTATGTTATTTTCTACAAAGATAAAAATGTCTAAATTATCCACAATGAATGTTGAACACTCTATCTGTCTGTCTCTCTGTCCATTGTTCTTCAGATGTTTGGAAAAACTCTATAAGCTTTCATTCTTATCACTCTCTCTTCATTTCCTCATAATCTGTCGCTTTTACATTTCTTACCTAGGTATTCCTCCGTCATTATCGCCCGTCACGAAAGCAGAAGTCCATCCAAGGGACAAAAAGCATGAAGGTACGCCCTCTATCTTTACTTGATAAGATCAGACAACAAGGTACGCCCTCTATATCTAACTTATAACTCCAGACAACAATCATAAAGATACTCCCTCTATATCTATCTTATAAGATCATACAATAAGCAT
>NW_013772054.1:0-766 GCF_000517525.1 Limulus polyphemus
GTAACTATAGTTATAGAATTTATAACCACCATACTCATCTTTAGCCTTACTTGGTACAACTACTCCATGAACACTTAGGTGTAACTATAGTTATTGAATTTATAACCACCATATTCATCTTTAGCCTTACTTGGTACAACTACTCCATGAACACTTAGATTTAACTCGAGTTCCCGAATTTCTAACCACCATATTCATCTTTAGCCTTACTTGGTACAACTACTCCATGAACACCTAGGTGTAACTTTAGTTACAGAACTTATAGCCACCATACTAATCTTTAGCCTTACTTTGCACAACTACTCCATGAACACCTAGGTGTAACTGTAGTTACAGAATTTATAACCACCATACTCATCTTTAGCCATACTTGTTAAAACTACTCCATGAACACCTAGGTGTAACTATAGTTCCCGAATTTATAACCACCATACTCATCTTTAGCGTTATTCGGTACAACAGCTCCACAAACACTTAAGTGTAACTCTAGTTACCGAATTTATAACCACCATAATCATCTTTAGCCTTTCTTGGTACAACTACTCCATGAACAATTAGGTATAACTCTAGTTACCGAATTTATAACCCGCATACTCATCTTTAGCGTTATTTGGTAAACAACTCCACGAACACCTAGGTTTAACTCTAGTTATCGAACTTATAACCACCATACTCATCTTTAGCCTTACTTGGAACAACTACTGCATGAACACCTAGATGTAACTATAGTTAAGGAATTTATAACCACCACACTCATCTTTAGCCA
>NW_013772055.1:0-765 GCF_000517525.1 Limulus polyphemus
ACGGTTGAATACTTCCTCTAGCTGGGACATTTCCTCATCAAACGTTGTTGCGAATACAATGACATCATCCAGGCCTCCATTGTAAGCCTTCCAGTACTCTTTCCATCAGCCTCTCAAATGTTGCTGGAGCATTGCTAAGCCCGAATGACATCACACAGTATTGCCAGAGACCTTGGCCATAACTAAATGCGGTCTTAGGTTTATCCACTTCAGCCATTTTTACTTGATGTAAACCTGACTTTAAGTCCAGAGTTGAAAACCACCTGGCTTCACTTAGGGCATCAAGAGTATCATCAATTCTTGGCAGTGGATATGAAGCTTTTTCAGTTATACTGTTAAGAGCTCTGAAGTACTCACAGCAATGTTGGGTCCCTTCCTTCTTCTGGATTAACACGATGGGAGCTGACCAGGGACTATCTGATTTCTTGATTATCCCTTCCTTAATTAGCCCATCCATGACCTTCTCCATCTCTTGTTCCTTTGCCGGAGCTATTCTTCTTGGAGGGATCTTTATTGGACGGTGATTGCCTGTGTTTATTCTGTGCTTCACAAGGTCTGTGCAGCCGAGGTCATGATCTCCTTTCGAAAAGACGTCTGCATAATTCGCCAAAAGTTCCCTAACCTGAAGAACCTGTGATGATGACAAATGGATTATGCTCTTCTTATAGAGGTCAGTTAAATGTTCTAGGAGTATATGTCCTTTTTTTATGGTTGTATTTCTTACTTTAACATTGACTGGTCTCTACTTCCTGGCACACACCCAAC
>NW_013772056.1:0-766 GCF_000517525.1 Limulus polyphemus
GGTCTTTCTCCTGTTCTGGTTTTGATATCTATATTTGGTTCCACTTCACCATCATCAACTCTTTCAGTCGGCTTGACTTCAGCTTGATGGCACCTTGTTTGTTCAACCTCTCTTTTAACAGTTACCGGAACTTGCCCTTTGTTGTTCCCAAACGTCATATTATTAAAATCAATTACAAACTTCCTTGGTAGTAGATAGTCCAATCCTAATATGCATAGGTCTTCAATGTCAGCCAAGTATACTTTCTGTCTGTCCTGTATGCCCATGAGCTCAATAGTTACCCACACTCGTACCCACAACCTTGTAGAATGTCCTGTCACACCATAAAGCTTCTGTATGGCTTTTGGTACTCCTTCATGATCTAACACCTTGATGCTCACAAGGGTTTGCTGAGACGCAGAGTCGATGACAAAGTTGCACCTTTGGCCATCTAGCTTTCCTGTCACATAGACACTGTGTGTGCTGGGCATTTTACACCTAGTTGTTGGGACTTTCATGATAGGGGTTGGTGGGCGTCGCTCAACACCAACCACTACTGGTCTCCTTGAGGCTGACTTGTTGGTAATATTCTTCCAACACTGGCTCCTCAAATGTCCATGCTTTCCACAGTTCCAACAACCTTTCTGGATACCAGCCTTTCCTGCTGTGGCACCTCCCCTGTGTAGAAGTTTCCAGCATTGAGCTCTCTTGTGCCCAGGTTTATTACAGTGCCCGCAAAGTCCCTCAAACCTCTCTGAAAGCTGACCTTTTCTGGCCTTGAATCCAG
>NW_013772057.1:0-766 GCF_000517525.1 Limulus polyphemus
TTGTGTCTTCTTATTGACAGAACACAGTATCGTTAAATCTGATGATTCTACTAGTACTACAACATGTCTGTTCTAATTATACTAATATTTCAACGAGTATATGATGATTCTATTAGTACTACAACATGTCTGTTCTAATTATACTAATATTTCAACGAGTATATGATGATTCTACTAGTACTACAACATGTCTGTGCTAATTATACTAATAATTCAACGAGTATATGATGATTCAACTTGTACTACAACATGTTTGTGCTAATTATACTAATATTTCAACGAGTATATGATGATTCAACTAGTACTACAACATTTCTGTTCTAATTATACTAATATTTCAACGAGTATATGATGATTCTACTAGTAATACAACATGTCCGTGCTAATAATACTAATATTTCAACGAGTATATGATGATTCTAATAGTACTACAAAAGGTCTGTGCTAATTATACTAATATTTCAACGAGTATATGATGATTCAACTAGTACTACAACATTTCTGTGCTAATTATACTAATACTTAAACGAGTAAATGATGATTCTACTAGTACTACAACATGTCTGTGCTAATCATACTAATATTTCAACGAGTATATGATGATTCTACTAGTACTACAACATGTCTGTTCTAATTATACTAATACTTAAACGAGTATATGATGATTAAACTAGTACTACAACATGTCTGTGCTAATTATACTAAAACTTAAACGAGTATATGATGATTCACCTAGTACTAGAACATTTCTGTGCTAATTATACTG
>NW_013772058.1:0-901 GCF_000517525.1 Limulus polyphemus
AAGCAACACTAACCGTCCAAATTAGGGATGGTTAGCGGAGGTAGTCCTCGAATAGCTTTGAGCGAATTCAATACAGAACTCCCCCCACTACACACACACACACAGTTCCTGAAGTTTTGTTTTTTCTTTGTATTGCTAAAGAGATGAAACTTCAATTAATAAAAATATTGGTCAATATTTTCGAGCATTAAATTAATTAAAGATGATTAAATAAAGCGTACATTTTACATTTAAATATGGAGGTTTATCTTATTCGAAGTGGGATTGCGTCATTGCATAGATACTTAATTTCTTAATTTTTTTTATCATAGAATCAATAAGCGACAGGTTTATCGACATTGCCATGAATTGCCTAATGGTCCAAAGGGCGCCAAGGTGAAATGAAATAGGTTGATCCGGGGTAGCCAAGAAATGTTTCAGTATCAGCTACAAGAAGACGCCCCACAACAGAAATATGATGAGTGATTTAATTGTCTTTCAATGATACTGCTTCCATATTTCTAATAAAAAAAAAACACATTCTTCATAGTTTACACTATACAAACTGCTCAACGATCTCTGTATAGGAACATTGTCAGGCCAATTATGCCCTGTTTTTTTAACAAATTTTGCAAGATGAGTTATCTCCAAATGTGTGTTTTTTGTAATATTGCTAGGCCAGTTATCTCCCATCTTTCTTTATGAAACTGTGAAGGCCAATCATTACAACTCTTTCTAGCCAATTATCAAAAATCTTTATCAGAATTGACAGGTCAGTTATCTCCCATATTTCTTTAGGAAACTGTGAAGGCCAATCATTACAACTCTTTCTAGCCAATTATCAAAAATCTTTATCAGAATTGACAGGTCAGTTATCTCCCATCTTTCTTTAGGAAACTATGAAGGCCAATCATTACAACTC
>NW_013772059.1:0-758 GCF_000517525.1 Limulus polyphemus
ATAACGGTTTTTTTAGTCCTGACTTCGCAAGATTTTGTAAAATTTAATAACGGTCTTTTTAGTCCTTCTACCACTATATTTTGTCGACTGTTATAACGGTCTTTTTGTCCTCTTTCCACTAGATTTTGTTGACATTTATAAGGGCCTTTTAAGTACGTTTTCCACCAGATTTTGTTGACTTTGAAAACGTGTTTTTTGTTTTTCTTCTAATAGATTTTGTCGACTTTCATAATTGTCTTTTTAGGCCTTCTTAGACAATATTTTTTCGACTTTGATAGCGGTATTTTTAGTCTTTCTTACAATATATTTTAATGACTCTCATAATGGTCTTTTTAATCCTTCTTAAACTAGATTTTTTCGACTTTGATAACGGTATTTTTAGCCCTCTTTCCCCTTGATTTTCTTGACTATTATAACTGGTTTTTAGTTTTTCTTTTACTAGATTTTAATGACTTTCATAATTGACTTTTTAGTCCTTCTTGCACTAGATTTTCTTGTCATTGATAACGGAATATTTAGTCCTTCCTCTGCAAGATTTTGTTAACATTAATGACGGTCTTCTTAGTCTTTCTTCCACTATATTTTGTCGACTGTTATAACGGTGATTTAGTCCTCCTTCAACTTGATTTTTTTGACATTGATAAGAGTGCTTTTAGTCGTTTTCCACCAGATTTTGTTGACTTTGAAAACGGGTTTTTTAGGTTTTACTTCTACTATATTTTGTCGACTTTCATAACTGTCTTTTTAGGCCTTCATAT
>NW_013772060.1:0-767 GCF_000517525.1 Limulus polyphemus
CCATACCTTGACTCCTGGTACAAAGCTGACTTCAGTAGATCTCTTATCATAACATAGCTTCATGGAATCAGCAGACGTTTTCAAGTTTAAACGCACTTTAATGTATTTAATTCACTTTGAAATTTACTAATCTTTTCCTTTTGTGTACGCTGGCTTTCTCTCAATTGTTGGAGTCTCTCTTCTTGTTTATTTTATTTCTTCTCCAACCACCGCTGTAGTCTCTCTTCTTGTTTATTTTCTTTCTCCTCTAATAGCTGTTGTAATATCTCTTCTTGTTTCTTTTCTTTTTCCCCCAACAACTGCTGTAATCTCTCTTCTTGTTTATTTTGCTGTTCAAGTTGCCACTGTTACAGGTTTTCTTGCCACTGCTGTTTTCTCTCTTCTTGTTCATTTTCTCTCTCCTCCAACCACTGTCTTTAGTCTCTCTTCTTGCTTATTTTCTTTTTCTTCCAACAACTGCTGTAATCTCTCTTCTTTTTTATTTTCTCGTTCTTCTTGTTTCTTTTCTTTTTCCTCCAACAACTGCTGTAATCTCTCTTGTTTCTTTTCTCGTTCTTATTGTTTATTTTGTTGTTCTTGTATTGCTGCCATGAAATCTGCTAAGCTGTAGTTTTATTTGCCACTTCTGTTTCCATCTTTTTTTTTTCGTCTCACTCTGTGACACCAATTTGTTACGTCTCTGTTCGTTTGTTAATTTCCGGTATAAATTATTTCCGAGAAACTTCAGCGATATAAGTCCTTCCTTAAATAAAACTAGTTTTCTTGAT
>NW_013772061.1:0-1001 GCF_000517525.1 Limulus polyphemus
TCTTAACTAACCCAAACAAATAAACAAAGTTGAAGATTTAAATTTTATAGCGAGATATTCGAAGAGTTAAGGTTATCTGTTTAGGAATCAATAATCAGGCCATCTAGACACAAGTGGCCGTTTTATACATCATACAGATTTCCGTAATCGTCATTCTTCAAGTTTATTTAGTGTAAGGTTCTCAACCAGCTTACCACATATAGAAAAAACTAATATTGGGTGCCTGAGGTTTCTAAGAAAGATAAATTAAGTAGATAGAGACATATTACTTTCTCTGTGGTCATATTGCTATCAGATATATCGGAAATATATATATAAAAGACCATTGGATAAGGTGCAAAGATAACTTTTTCCTTTTATTTGACGTGCCATTGAGCAGAATCGCGACTTTAGTTAATCGTTTTATTTTTCTTTGCTAATAAGCTATATGCCAGAGTGATACACGACTTGTGCTTGTCAAACTCACTCAGCCAGGCCGAAAACCAAAACTAAAACCTATACATCAGCTATTTCTAAAGGCCAATATATAACGATATTAGAAACCAACATCAAAAGTTATTTGTATTTTGGTAGATTTCCGTACGTCTGTGTATTTCTGTTATATTTGTTTACTTGTTTATGTATTTATCTGGTTGTTCTATAACTCATTTAATTAAGCAAAGTTGCTTTCTCTATTATAGAAGGTAAACAAATGTAACCGCAACAGAAAAATTATTTATTGTTCCACAGATAAACGTAGCGCCGTACTTAAAAACGTGATTTATTGTTTCACAGATGAACGTGGCGCCGTACTTAAAAACGTGATTTATTGTTTCACAGATGAACGTAGCGACGTACTTAAAAACGTGATTTATTGTTTCACAGATAAACGTAGCGACGTACTTAAAAACGTGATTTATTGTTTTACAGATGAACGTAGCGACGTACTTAAAAACGAGATTTATTGTTTTACAGATAAACGTAGCGACGTACTTAAAAAACGTGATTTATTGTTTTACAGA
>NW_013772062.1:0-766 GCF_000517525.1 Limulus polyphemus
CTGACACATTCTCAGGCAACTCTTCATAAGGTGGGCGTCCTGTTAACAGATCCACTGGCAACCGAACTTCCCGACAAAACATCAACTTTGCTGGAGTGTATCCAGTGGTTTCATGCTCTGCTGACCTATAGGCCATCAACAGTGGAGGGAGTAAGACATCCCAGTCATCTTGGTGACTATTACAAAATTTTGCCAATTCCTGTCCTAGTGTCCAGTTGTACTTTTCTACCATCCCATCAGATTGTGGGTGAAGTGGCGTTGTCTTGGTCTTTCGGATACCAAACAACTTGCAGCATTCTTGGAACATAGCTGATTCGAAGTTACGGCCTTGATCTGAATGCAGTTCGTATGGCATACCAAATCTGAAGAAGAAATCATTAATAGCCGAAGCTACAGTTGTAGCTTCCTGATTTGGTATTGCCTATGCCTCAGGCCACTTGGTGAAATAATCCATCAACACACAAATGTACTTGTTTCCAGCACGAGTTTGGGGCAAAGGACCAGCAATGTTAATGGCCACTCTTTCCATTGGTGCACCAACTTGATATAATTTCATTGGAGCACATCTCTTATGCTTGGGTCCCCATCTTCCCCATCTTGCCTCATACCTATCCAGTAAAATCTGTGTCGTAGGTGACTCAATGTTTTCTTAACTCCAAGATGTCCTCCTGTTACAGTATCATGCGACTGACGCAACACAACTTCCCGTAACTTCCTTGGTATAACCGTTTGCCAGGTCGTCACTTTCCCATCTGCAGTTTTCCAA
>NW_013772063.1:0-767 GCF_000517525.1 Limulus polyphemus
CTTTATACTAGTTTGTCTATAGATGTTTTGGTCTACATTCTAGTCAAATATCTTTATACAGTTTGTCATAGATGTTTTGGCTACATTCTAGTTTGTCATATATCTTGTAGTAACATTCTAGTTGAATATCTGTATACAGTTTGTCTTATATTTTGTATTCTAGTTGAATATCTGCACTTTTTTTTTGCCCAATAAAACCACTAGCACTAGATTGTCATTTGGATGACATAATGGGGGTAATAAAATCACTTTATCACTGAAAAAACAAACAAAAAACGATTACATTACCAAAACTAGGAGCTTGAGCAATGGAGGGCAGGAGAGAGAAGTCTCTCAAAACACACTTCTGATTGGTTCGGATGAGGAAGACTCTTGGAGCTCTTTACTGATTGGTTGCATTTACAAGATGCGTGTAGCATTAAAATTTTACTCTTTTTGGAATCACTTCACGTGATTTTTGAAGATATATTTTTAATTGTTTTTATTTCTTGGATATTTTTTCTTGCAAAATTAGGGGGACAAAGGGGGGTCTTCCACAGCCAACTTCATTATAAAGGAGCTTTGTTTCCAGAGGATTCGTTAACAGAAGTATTACTGTATCAGGCAGGCAGTAGCACTGCCTATGTAAAGATGGTTCGAATTGTTCATCGAAATGGTATTTTAAATATCTCCTCAATAGGTCATCAGAACTTTACAATACTGTACAGTGTTTCCTTCCATAACAATATCTATGTAATGACTGAGTCACAAGTTCTGGTAATGTCTGT
>NW_013772064.1:0-766 GCF_000517525.1 Limulus polyphemus
CGGGACATAGAGATAAGAGTCTGAAGTCTTTAGGTTATATACAAGTAACAAACAATCAGACGTTTATGGGTCTTATAGATAACAGTCTAAAGTCTTAAGGTTTTATACAAGTAACTAAGAATCAGACGTTTTGGGGTCTTAAAATATGAGTGCGACGTCTATAGGTTTTATACAAATAACTAACAATTCGACGTTTTGGGTTTTTAGAGATAACAGTTTGAAGTCTTTAGGTTTTATACAAGTAACACACAATCAGACGTTTATAGGTCTTATAGATAACAGTCTGAAGTCTTTAGGTTTTATACAAGTAACAAACAATCAGACGTTTATGGGTCTTATAGATAACAGTCTGAAGTCTTTAGGTTTTATACAAGTAGCTAACAATCATACGTTTTGAGGATTTACATATAACAGTCTGAAGTATTTAGGTTTTATACAAGTAACTAACAATCAGACGTTTTGGGGTCATAGAGATAAGAGTCTGAAGTATTTAGGTTTTACACAAGTAACTAACAATCATACGTTTTGGGGTTTTACAGATAACAGTCTGAAGTATTTAGGTTCTATACAAGAAACTGACAATCAGACATTTTGGAGACTTAGAGATAACTGTCTGAAGTCTTTAGGTTTTAAACAAGTAACTAATAATAAGACGTTTTGGGGACATAGAGATAACAGTCTGAAGTCTTTAGGTTATATACGTGTAACTGACAATCAGACGTTTTGGGGACTTAGAGATAACAGTCTGAAGTCTGTAGGTTTTATA
>NW_013772065.1:0-768 GCF_000517525.1 Limulus polyphemus
CACTGATTTTTATAAGGTAACTAGCAATTGTTATATAATCACTAATTTTATAAGGTAACTAGCAATTGTTATATAGTCACTAATTTTATTAGGTAACTAGCAATTGTTATATAGTCACTAATTTTATTAGGTAACTAGCAATTGTTATATTGTCACTTATTTTATAAGGTAACTAGCAATTGTTATATAGTCACTAATTTTATTAGGTAACTAGCAATTGTTATATGGTCACTAATTTTATAAGGTAACTAGGAATTGTTATATAGTCACTAATTTTGTAAGATAACTAGCAACTTTTATATAATTACTGATTTCTAAGATAATTGTCACACTTTGTATTGTCACTAAATTTAGAAGGTAACTCTAGCAACTGTTTAATAGTCATTAATAGCTAGTAACTTTATACAATCATTGATTTATTAGCTGTTTCCAGACATTTTTAGCCATTAATTTTACTAGGTGCCAGATTTCTGATACTTAAATTTACTGACACAAGAATCTAAATGATTTATACAGAAATATTTATAACTCCAGTCAAAAGTAGATGACTTGATGTAGATACACATCTCTTCCTGTACATTTATTGTTAAAAAAACACTATCTACAACCTAATTGTTATTTGTATTCCTCACAAAAGCAGTTCAGTATTTTTTCCAATACATTATATTACCTCTTTTCACATAAATAGCTATTCTAGTTCGGTGCTCCCAGGTACCTCACAATCAACTGGTTCAACTGCATCACACATATAAATCATCATGCAACAAC
>NW_013772066.1:0-768 GCF_000517525.1 Limulus polyphemus
CTATTTATGCTTTTAGTTAAGCTGTGCTTGAATGTGTATTTTATTAATATTATTATTGAATGATGCAGATATAACCTTTGAGTAAAAAAAAAATGTGGCTATGATTTAATGTGCCCATGAAATCACTTACTAGCTAGCTAACTAACTAACTAACTAGCTAACTGAGAAAATATTGATATCTTACTGAGTTATCAGGCTACTTAGTTTTATGCAGCTAACAAGCTTTTCCGTGTGGAGGGTGATAAAATAATGTGTCACGCAAAGGAAAACTTGTAAAAGCTATCCATTTGTCTTGGAAAGTGATTCACTACGTTAAGTAAAATATATTGTTCATTTAAGGATTGTAAACCTAAGAAATATTATTGTTTTCACAAGGCCTCTTGAAAAAAAAATCTGTCTTGGCAAAATATTTAGTATTTTCTTGCAATTTATTCTGATACTTTGTTCTTCTGTTGTTGTTTGTTTTTCTGATACTTTGTTCTTCTGTTGTTGTTTGTTTTTCTGATACTTTGTTCTTCTGTTGTTGTTTGTTTTTCTGATATTTTGTTCTTCTGTTGTTGTTTGTTTTTCTCATACTTTGTTCTTCTGTTGTTGTTTGTTTTTCTGATACTTTGTTTTCTGTTGTTGTTTGTTTTTCTGATATTTTGTTCTTCTGTTGTTGTTTGTTTTTTTGATACTTTGTTCTTCTGTTGTTTGTTTTTCTGATACTTTGTTCTTTTGTTGTTGTTTTTTCTGATACTTTGTTCTTATGTTGTTGTTTGTTTTTCT
>NW_013772067.1:0-765 GCF_000517525.1 Limulus polyphemus
GTTAACCAGTGATATTTTACAACTATGTTAACCGGTGATATTTTACAGCTGTATGTTGACCAGTGATATTTTACCACTGTATCTTTACCAGTGTTATTTTAAAACTGTATCTTTACCAGTGTTATTTTAAAACTACGTTAACCAGTAATATTTTACAACTGTAAGTTAACCAGAGATATTTTACAACTGTATGTTTACCAATGTTATTTTACAACTGGATATTAACCAGTGTTATTTTACAACTGGATATTAACCAGTGATATTTTACAACTGGATATTAACCAGTGATATTTTACAACTGGATATTAACCAGTGATATTTTACAACTGGATATTAACCAGTGATATTTTACAACTGTATATTTACCAGTAATATTTTAAAACTGTATGTTAACCAGTGATATTTTACAACTGTATGTTAACCAGTGATATTTTACAACTGTATGTTAACCAGTGATATTTACAACTGTATGTTTACCAGTGTTATTTTACAACTGTACGTTAACCAGTGATATTTTACAACTATATTAACCAGTGATATTTTACAACTGTATGTTTACCATTGTTATTTTACAACTGTATGTTAACCAGTGTTATTTTACAACTGTATGTTAACCAGTGATATTTTACAACTGTATGTTAACCAGTGTTATTTTAAAACTGTATGTTAACCAGTGTTATTTTACAACTGTACGTTTACCAGTGTTATTTTACAACTGGATATTAACCAGTGATATTTTACAACTGTATGTTAACCAGTGATATT
>NW_013772068.1:0-765 GCF_000517525.1 Limulus polyphemus
ATGGTGTTGTAAGTTGTTTCAAATCAGCCATAATTTTGTAAATAATGGGAAGGTGTTGTAAGTTGTTTCAAATCAGTCGTAATTTTGTAAATAATGGGAAGGTGTTGTAAGTTGTTTCTAATCTATCGTAATGTTGTAGGTAATGAGAAAATGTTGCAAGTTGTTTCAAATAAGCTGTAATTTTGTAGGTAATGTGAATGTGTAAATTGTTTCTAATCTGCCGTAATGTTGGAGGTAATGTGAATGTGTAAGTTGTTTCAAATGAGCAATAATGTTGTAGGTAATGTGAATGTGTAAATTGTTTCTAATTTGCCGTAATGTTGTAGGTAATGTGAATGTATAAATTGTTTATAATTTGCCGTAATGTTGTAGGTAATGTGAATGTATAAATTGTTTTTAATATGCTATAATGTTATAGGTAATGTGTATATATATAATTGTTTGAAATAAGTCATACTGTTACACATTATGTGATGGTGTAGAATTTTATGTCAAATCAGCGGGATGTGCTAAGTGATGTGAATGTGTATGTTGAATTATGTCGTATGAGCAGTAATATTGTACACAACTAGCGTTTATCATTATAATGCTAAATTTTGATAATAAGCCTTAGCTTATCCCAACCTGTGGAACTTTTCTCTAACAGCATGTTTGATCAGTTTACTGACAAGAACTATAATATTGTTACGTCTCCGTTTGTTAATTAACTTTCCGTAACTTCGTTCCGACAAAATTTTAACGACACAAGTCTTTACTTAATAAAAC
>NW_013772069.1:0-765 GCF_000517525.1 Limulus polyphemus
CACGCAGCATCAGGCTATTACATTAAAAATATTTAAAATATACCTCCCCAACATAAACATTAATAGCAACAACTGATATATATTTTGTTACATACGACCGCCCAACCACGCAAAGATAGCGCTACTACCAGTATGTCTTACCCAATTTAGAACCGATATCTCCATATATCAAAATATCTTACATAAGAATACTCACACAATAATCCTGGGGGATCTTAATTCAGAACACACAGATTTTAACAGCCGATAAACTAACTCCAATGGAAAAATCCTACATTCTCTAGTCGAAAATAATAATCTGATTTTAATCAATGACGCTACCCCAACGCACACGTTTCATAACGTCTCAAAAGACATACTAGACTTAGCAATAATCACGGGCATATTTATACAATATACACATAATTTTCGTGTCAACGAAGACACAGACAGCGATCACGATCCCATATCCTTTGATTTGAATACTAACACGTGCAATAACAACCCGACTCCACATTCCACAGTTTACATTTACTCAAAAACTGATTGGAATACCTTAAATCAGATGCGATACTCCCGATGCCTAATTATTCAGCTCGAAACAGTGCAGAGATAGATTAGCATGCAGCAGATGTTTCAAGTGCCATACATAACCCAAGCGTTACAAAACACAAAACCCACACACAAAAAAGTAAAAGACATTAATCATTGGAATCTCACACCACAAATACATACACTAATTCTAAAAAGACGCTTGCGTCGACTATTTATACAAACACAAGACCT
>NW_013772070.1:0-766 GCF_000517525.1 Limulus polyphemus
GACGGCTAGCGCAGATAGTCCTCATGTAGCTTTGCGCGAAATTCAAAACAAACCAAACTAATCAGACTTTCGCACAAAGTTACACAAGCACTATCTGTATATAGCCATCTCTAATTAAAGGATTTGTTATCCATTCTTACAGCGCTCCCAAGAGCCAAAAGTATCAAACAGTCAGTTATCGGATTCACAGTCAAGATAAGCTAAACACTGGGCCTCACATCTGACCTGCTCGAAACTGTATCTTCAAAAGTATAATTCTGTCTCTAGAGTGGTCAGTTTTAAAATCAGTATTAATGCTTATGTTTCTATGGGTTCAAAGGGAAAATCTATTAAATGCCGATATATATATATATATAACTTCATTTCATCTGCTCATGTAATAAATTTAAAAAGTACCGTGGGTTATTGTTAAAGCTATATAAATTCTTAAAACAATATTTTGTTACTACGTTTTCCTACAATGTATAGTTTATTTTCTTTGTACTGAGAAGAATACTTAATAACAAAGCAGTATGATGTCGAATGGTAATTAGTTTCATTAATAGTTCAGCTGGTGATATCCTCAAGACCACATGCCAAATAAAGCAGTCGAATGGTAATTAGTTTCAGTAATAGTTCAGCTGGAGATATCTTCAGGACCACATGCCAAATAAAGCAGTCCCACTTATAACGACTTTTGCCTCTCTTGAAAAGTGAACAAAGCCATGCATGTGTGTTTAGAGGAATACGTAAAGCTTGGAAATAAAGTGAGAAATAGTACCTTAGT
>NW_013772071.1:0-766 GCF_000517525.1 Limulus polyphemus
TTGGGAACTTCGGTTATCAGTGGATCTTTTAACAGGACGCCTACCTTACAAAGAGTTGCCTGAAAATGTGTCAGAGTTCGTGAAAGTGTTATCGGAAAGGATGGCTAATATTCACCATCAAGTGCGTTTAAACTTGAAAACGTCTGCTGATTCTATGAAGCTATGTTATGATAAGAAGTCTACTGAAGTCAGCTTTGTACCAGGAGGCAAGATGTGGTTGTATAATCCCAGGAAGACCAAAGGGAAGTCTCCTAAGTTGTCTTCTTCATGGTATGGCCCATATGACATAGTGGATCGACTCTCAGACGTGACTTTCCGAATAAAATGTGGTCGGCGAGGTAAGCCAAAGGTGGTGCATGCCAACAGGCTTTGGCATTATCACGGTCCAGGACATTTCAGTCGGAACGAAGTGGAAAACGAAACAGACGATGCTGTGGAAGACGTGTCACCTGAAAAAGCCATTGTCAAAGAAAAAATTCTACCCGGTTTTGAGAAGGGAAACAGTGAAGCCCTTAATGAAGTTACTACCACTGATGTGACTGTTACCGATAATAGGACAATTCCCGTTGAAGCAGATGAACCTCGCGTGAATCAGAGCCAACGAGATGGAGACCAGTACGGAAGAAGATACGTCCAGTAAAATTAAGAGACTTTGTTGAATTTTAATTCTGTGTTTGTAAATTCTGTCCATTTAAATAAGTTATTGTTAGTTATCTATTGATTGAATTTAAGTGGCTATTGTTCGGGACGAACAATACTAAGAAAG
>NW_013772072.1:0-764 GCF_000517525.1 Limulus polyphemus
CTGGGTAGCTAGCCTTTTTTGTCATGGCATCTTCCCTGTTTTGAAGTTGCTGGCATTGAGCTCTCTTGTGCCCAGGTTTGTTACAGTGCCAGCAAAGTCCCTCAAACTTTTCCAAAAGCTGCCCTCTTCTGGCCTTGAATCCCGATGACTGTACCAACCTTGGTACCTCTGTGCTGGACTTAACGTAGGATTCAAATTCAAGAGCTCTGGCCATTGCATCCTGCATAGTAGAGGGGTGTGCTTGCTTTACTTGTATATTCAGTTGTGGACTGTCCAAGGCATCTACAAACTAATACCTCAGCAACAGCTTCAGGACATCGGGTGGCGCAGTTGGGTAGGCCTTGTGTGCTATACTTTCCAAATTCTGTTCCAGCTCTTGCAGGCTCTCCCCTTTAGCACGGACTCTAGTCCAAAACCTAGTCCTGTAGACTTTTGACTGATTTTGAGTTCCATACCTGATTTCTAGAGCAGCTACCAGTGCTCTATAGTTGTGCCTGTCGTCAGCTGACAACTGTCCAAGTATTTCCAGTGGTTGTTCCTTCAAGCTTGTTGCCAGGTACACTGCTTTCTTTCCTCTGTCCATCCATTCATTTCTGCTAGGAGCTCAAATTGTGCTCTATATGCTTCCCTCGGTGCCTTCCCATCGAATTCCTGTGGTTTCCTTCGTACTAGATCACCCCTATTGCTGACACTCATGTCTGGAATGTGACTTCTAACAGAACTGAAGATGTCTGCATTAGGGTTTAGCTGCGGGGTCTGGAAGG
>NW_013772073.1:0-1022 GCF_000517525.1 Limulus polyphemus
TTCTTTATGTTGAAATTCATGTGCTCCAACTTTAACAATCTCTGTGCGATGTGTATGTGTTACAACTGCTGAGCTTGTTGTATCAAACTTCATAAATCCAATATCCCTGTGTGTTAAAATATCTATTAGGTCATCCTCTTTTAGCTTAGCAACGCTATTCTGTGGATTTGTTTCTGACAAAGTGGAATCCTCTTGTTTATTATTATTGTAGCTTTCAACAGGACAGAGAAAAGTTTCTTCATTGTTTTATTTTTCAAATGAAATAGCATGTTCACAATCTTGCACTTTGTTCTCTTTGCTGCCATCAAAAGGAACAGATGCTGGCTTAGTGGTGTCATCACTTCCAGCAAGGAAAGCTCTCATCAATTTGCTTGACTCCACCATCGAAGCTGCAAATTGTGCACGTCTTTTGCGTCCCTGTGCCCCACTTTCTTTTTTTGACATAATGGGCTAAAAAAATAAATTAATAAAATACTGACTACACTATTTAGTTGCACCATGTAAATTGTCAGCTGAAAGGAAGCATTCTACTTTCCTAAGTTCCTAACCACAAATTATATTTAAATTATACAATTATAGTTGCAACTCAGGACTAGTTGGGCACATCTGGACATGGTTTCTCTTTAGACCACCCATACTCATGTTAATTAATGTGACATAACAGTAAGAAAATCAATGCAGGTGAATGTATATGCTGGTAAATCATGCTTATGAGCACCATATAAATTATTGGCAGTTGCTAAATCACATTTAAAAACTCGATAGATTTTAACTACATGAACACTACAGGAGACAAGTCTGAAATTGCTCGAATGAAAATTACACACACTGTGGAGAAGGGTGTAATCATAACATAAGCCTAGAGGCTCAAAGGCTATATGTAATATTAAAGGTTTTGATAGAATGAGAAAACTTAAATATAATCTAACTAATGAGTGGTGCTAGATTACAGTTCCTAGATTAAGTCTCTAGTACATCTAGATCTAACATTAATGTTAGACCTGTTATTTCCATCTTTTTAG
>NW_013772074.1:0-766 GCF_000517525.1 Limulus polyphemus
CCGGAGAAGAATACCATCTAGAAGCTTTAACTGATCCCATTGTGCCCAATGGTTCTTTGTCAAAGGGCTTAGATTAGGCACCTTCTCCCAAGCAGGGCACAAAACACTTGTTTTTAGGAAATCAATCAATGGCTCCAAATCTTGGTCTTTCTCCTGTTCTGCCTTAATGTCTATATTTAGTTCCACTTCACCATCATCAACTCTTTCAGTCGGCTTGACTTCAGCTTGCTGGCACCTAATTAGTTCAACCTGTCTTTTAACAGTTACCGGAACTTGGCCTTTGTTCCCAAACATCAATTTATCAAAATCAATTACAAACTTTCTCGGTAGTAGATAGTCCAATCCTAAGATGCATTCATCTTCAATGTCAGCCAAGTATACTTCCTGTCTGTCCTTTATGCCCATGAGCTCAATAGTTACCCACACTGGTCCCCACAACCTTGTAGAATGTCCTATCACACCATAAAGCTTCTGTAAGGCTTCTGGTACTCCTTCGTGATTTAACACCTTGATGCTCACAAGGATTTGCTGAGACGCAGAGTCTATGACAAAGTTGCACCTTTGGCCATCTAGCTTTCCTGTCACATAGACACTGTGTGTGTGCTTGGCATTTTACATCTAGCTGTTGGGACTTTCAAGATGGGGGTTGGTGAGCGTCGCTCAACACCAACCACTACTGGTCTCCTTGAGGCGAACTTGTTGGTAATATTCATCCTACACTGGCTTCTCAAATGTCCGTGCTTTCCACAGTTCCAACAACCTTTCT
>NW_013772075.1:0-766 GCF_000517525.1 Limulus polyphemus
CATTACCGGTGATAGGACAATTCCTGATGGAGCAGATGAACCTCACGTGAAGCAGAAGCCAGTATGGAAGAAGATACGTCCCATAAAATTAAGATACTTTGTTGAATTTTGATTTTTGTGTTTGTAGTGTTTGTAAATTCTGTACATTTGATTAAGTTATTGTTAATTATCTAATGGTTTAATTTAAGTGGCTATTGTTCAGGATGAACAATACTAAGGAAGTGGCAGTGTTAAGACAGCAGAAGTCACGTGATTCTGGTAACACGTGATGAGTTTCTAGAAGATTCATGAAGAGACGAGATGTACGCTTTTATAATATATAAGACCGCCGAGAAGTGATGGCAGGAAGGGAATTGAATTTCAGACAGAGATAGAGCTGGACAATTGAGTCAAGCATGGTAGTGCGTGAATCGTTTGTTGTGAATTATAGCCTTTGTTTAAGTTAAACTGACTGTGGAAATTAAGTGTATTGCAAAGTTGTATTGAAAAAGAATAAACTAGTTTTATTTAAGAAAGGACTTGTATTGCTAAAGTTTCTTCAGAAAGAATTTTTACGGAAAATTAACAAACGAACAGAGACGTAACAATATTATGTTGAGTCTCACTAGACCAGTGCTTGACTTAGTCATGCACTTGGACAAAGAGCATCTCAGTGACCAGGATACAGTCATAGTTGACAATTCATCCTGTTAGGGAACAAAACTATCCAATGGACCAAGTTCAAGACTGTTACATATTAGAATTTCGAATAGTCCAAAGCTGAGTT
>NW_013772076.1:0-757 GCF_000517525.1 Limulus polyphemus
CACATCCTCTCTTTCAGAATTCATTAATAGTTCTCTCTTACGTTTAATTATTTATTACCTATAATCAATAGAAAGTCAAGGTTTTCATCTATCAAATGACTTATTGTATAATGTTTTGTTCTGAATGGTTAAATGTAAATTTCACTCAGAGTACCAACATCATTCCCATATGAGAGTTAACAACTAGCTTGGATGAATTTGTAATGACTCATGTCGCATAGTTAGAAAGCCAGAGAAAAATTGAAAGGTAGGGGAATTTGTCTACTTTTTGAAGGTTAATAGTCAATATTCTTTGATGCATTATTTAATTAACTAAAAATCATTAAGTGCATTACTATCATCAGTATAAAAAAAAAAGGAGGTTAACTCTCCTCGACAATCAACAGCAAAAGGAAAAAAAAAGGGTTAAGTATTCCATTTCTTGTTTATTTTTTATGTTATAATAAAAGTAACTAAAATGTAAAAATAGGGATCCTTTTAAATTAGTTGAGATTAGATTAGATCAAATTAGGTAAAATAAATAATAATAATATTATAAAAAAATGTTTCACAAGCAGCTCATAGTAGTTCGTAGGTAATGTAATTTGTTAGCACAATGTGAGCTGCACGTTCCCCGAGTGATTTACAGCTTATAATGGCGAGGCCAGTAGTTACACAGTTCAAAGGGCAGTAAAATTGATTTATAAATAGATGTATATTGTTACAAACTTAAAGCTACTTAGGATAAACGAATATAGTTTCATGCTACAATTTGAAG
>NW_013772077.1:0-888 GCF_000517525.1 Limulus polyphemus
CGACGAAATTTATTGTAACAATTGAAAATTTGACCAACTTATCATTTTGATTTTGTATTAGATTATGAGATATATAATATTGTAAAAGACAAGAAATGTTCACAAAGCTAGATCATGTGGTCTAAAAGAACAACTGATATCATAGCCTTAAGGAGAGTGGAAGTCCACTCTGACAGTAGCAGAAGATTCACAGTCACCACCAAACATCAGAAGTTTGTTTGCTGTTTTGCTGCAAGTTTGTGGTGTTTCAAATCAAAGAGAAGATCTGTCAGAAGACTTCAATCACCAGGCTCAACTACAAAATCCCAATATCGAAGTTAGCTACAATGATGCCATTTTTAACTTGGCTGTTATTGCCATTGAGGATAAAGGGTGGAAAAGAGCTTCCATCATTTGTCCTTCATGAAGTTCAATGCAATCAGAATGACAACCTTAATTGTGAAGTTCTGCGTGAGACCACTTACCATATTCAAGCTCTTAACCGAGAAGTTTCATTTAACGAGCCAAAATTGCCCAAAGAACAGCGTATACAGCAATAATTGACAGTGTCCAACATCAGTAAGGTGGAGTCTTTTTCATCGATGCACCAGGAAGAACAGGGAAAACATTTGTTATCAACCTGTTGTTGGAGATTTCAGACAAACATTTCCGGTTATTCCAAAAGGCACACGAGACGATGAACTTAAGGCTTGCCTTAAATCATCATATCCTTGGAGAAACATTAACAAATTCCACCAACATGAGAGCCCATCTGCATAGAGCTCAATTATCTGGACAGTTCGCTGACAGTATATCCCAATGACTCCCACTAATATGCCATTTGTGTTTAAGAGACTACAGTTTCTCCTTTGCTTAGGCTTTTACATCTCCATCAACAAATCGCAAGGT
>NW_013772078.1:0-768 GCF_000517525.1 Limulus polyphemus
TAATAAGACCCCTGTTCTGTCCTTTTATTTCACACAAAGTTAAAGGTGTTGTTCCACTTTAACATTTATGATTAATGAAAGGCAATTCAACAGAACCTATCATATCACATTAACAAAAACCTGAATTGACCCTAAAACAAAAGGATTATATTTAATCTGTGGTTGGGTGTAATCTCATGATAGATTATATAACAGTGATAAAACATTGGAGATATTATATCTCTATCAAAGTTCTAGTTTTTTCTGTATAAGTATAATATTACTGTCTATTGTGTGTCGATGTAACTACTTCGCAGGGAGTGGATGGATCTTCACCAAAATTGATATGGAGGTTCAGTAGGTCCATGGGGAGATACACACAAACTTTTTGCGGTTTTTATGGGCATTTTTGCGTTTCTTACAACTACTTCGCCCCCTGTTCATGGATCCTCACCAAATTTGGCAAGGTTTGTTGGATCCATGTGGAGATACATGCAAACTTGCGATTTCACGTTTTGGGTTTTGTAGTTTTGTTGTTTTTTCAATTACATATAACAGATGCAACTTTTCATGTCCTAAGATTACCTTTCATTAATCATGAATTTACATAACTTCCGTCCAGGGGATAGGTACCCAGCTAGTATGAAATATCTTAGAAATAATGAGTTATATATACAAATTTTATACAATAACACGTTGTAGAAAGGCAAAACACGATTTAAGGAAGTTAAGTTCAACTCATTTTTATGTAAGAAAATGACACTAAAAATATAACTACTTTAAGACAAG
>NW_013772079.1:0-903 GCF_000517525.1 Limulus polyphemus
TCATGCTAAATGTTATTATAGGCCTACTCTAGTTTTCTCATAACATTTAGCATGTTAGAGTATAAGCCTAATTTCAGTAATTATTCCAGATTTTCTAAATTTTAATGCGATACAATAATTGTGGGCTTACTAAATTTATTAATGATTACACCATAAAAAAACTTTTAAAACGACAATTCAAACATAATTATATTGTAATGAATTTATTATTGATTACACGATAAAATAAATCTTGAAACGTTATTTAAACATATAAGAATCATTGTTCCGTGATCGAAAAACTTAAAACAAAAATGGTTATAGTTCTA
Source organism: Limulus polyphemus (assembly GCF_000517525.1). Taxonomy (NCBI): domain Eukaryota; kingdom Metazoa; phylum Arthropoda; class Merostomata; order Xiphosura; family Limulidae; genus Limulus; species Limulus polyphemus. The sequence continues at coordinate 309 of NW_013772079.1, forward strand.
GTCTGTGTCACAATCACAATTGTCACAAATATATGGACCACGAGTTTCACCTGCTGTGCATCCATAATGAGATCACTTATAACAGACTGTACATTGCATCCATTCTTCTCTGGATACAGAATTACTAAAAAGGTCTCCACATAGAAGACACTCAGTTTCTTCCATCCGATTTTTCGCTTTTTTCTTGCCTTTATTACCAGCGCAAGCGCCTTTTCTGTGACCACTCTCTTTCGTTTTCTTTTTATCTCTGTCATCTTTTTCAAGCTGGAGTTGTTGTCTTTTTCGGGTGTAGAGGTCAAAATAGCCGAATATCGTTTTTTTCCTGGTTATTTTGGTCTTTCGTGGGGATGCCTTCCTGAAAGGTTTTATCATCACTGGAGTCCTCAGCGGGTATGATGTTTTCCTGTTGGTAAGAGCGTTATAATACTTCTTGAAAGGCCCGTATATACTTCTATCCAGGGGCTGTAATATGTGAGAACAGTGAGGCGGGAACGAGAGAAGATTTATACCATTTTCCACACAAAAATTGATACAATATAAGCTGATATGTGACTCATGGTTATCAAGGAGAAGAACAATATGATGATCCTTAGAA
>NW_013772080.1:0-765 GCF_000517525.1 Limulus polyphemus
TCTACACCTTTCACAAAATATTAGTACACTGTACACCTTTCACAAAATACTAGTACACTGTACACCTTTCACAAAATACTAGTACATCTACACCTTTCTCGCTTATATTTTGAATTTTCTTAATAATATTTTATGTTAGTGATAAAATGACTATTTAGTTAAATTAGTCATTACCTGTGGCTCTTGCATGCGTGTAACATCTGTAATTTTTCCTTAATTATTCTCAATACAATATTTACAACTAGATGGAGTATCCGTCCTCTGGACGGAAGTTATGCAAATTCGTGATTAATGAAAAGTTATTTTAGGACATGAAAAGGTGCTTTCCTTATATGTAATTGTCAAAAATGTAAAAACGCCCATAAAAATCGCAAAATGCAAAAGTGAAAATTTGTATATATCTCCCCATGGATTCAGTGAACCTTCAAACCAAGTTTCGTGAAGATCCATCCACAGAAGGTGAAGTAGTGGTAAAAACAGCAAAAATGCCCATAAAAACCGCAAAACGCAAAATGCAAAACTGAAAATTTGTACGTACCCCGCATGAACCTATATACCAATTTTGATGAAGATCCATCTAAACCCCGCGAATTAGGTACATGGACATACAACAGACAGAACTATTGTGCTTATATCGATATATATATATTTATTCATTACGGTTTTAGCGCCCTTATATAACAGTGCCAGGTATCAGTTTTATTGGCCTTGCCTTATTTTGACAATGGGCTATCTGTGCTCTGCCCACCACGGGTTTCGAAACCC
>NW_013772081.1:0-764 GCF_000517525.1 Limulus polyphemus
GGCAACTAGTCATCATCACCTACCGCCAACTCTAGGGCTACACTTTTACCAACGAACAGTGGGATTGACCGTCACGTTATAACGCCCCCACGACTGAAAGGGCGAGCATGTTTGGTGTGACGGGGATTCGAACCCGCGATCCACATATTGCGAGTCGAACGCCCTAACCACGTGGCCATGCCGGGCCGATACGATTGATAAATGAAAGTATTATTAAAAGCATTAGAAGTCGTTATAAAACTAGATTATACAGTTAAAGTCAGTTAAAGAAGAAACGGTATGTCGTTAATATTCTGTTCAATTGACAGATGCTATAACTACTCGCAACTGAAGGTAAGACTTGTTAGTTGGGTTTGGAAAACTTAAACAGTGTATTTCAAATAGAATCTAAGAGAGAAAAAAAGGATATTGACATGGGAACTCCACTTCTTTCGAAACTTGGCTCGTGGCACATGTGTGCTGTATTAACTAGTACTTCCAGACGTGTATAATCGCGTAGCGGTCCAATTAATACTCACCAGTAATTTCCCCAAAAGGGGAGCCGAAAGCCGCCTGGAGGGGTTACCTGTTTTAACTACTCGCACCACTATACAGTAGTGTGTTGTCTGTCACTCAGTCAGTAGACACTAAAATGACGTTACACAAGGGACGCTTAACGTTGGAATTTTTACTGTCGTGACGTCATTAAAACGTGTGCATGCCATGAATCACGAGAAAAATTATGCACTCTATAGGCTACAACACAGCATAACATACGAACTTTA
>NW_013772082.1:0-764 GCF_000517525.1 Limulus polyphemus
AGATTAACAGTTACGTCTTCTGTAAGATGGGTTTTACGAGATTAACAGTTACGTCTTCTGTAAGATGGGTTTTACGAGATTAACAGTTACGTCTTCTGTAAGATGTGTTTTACGAGATTAACAGTTACGTCTTCTGTAAGATGTGTTTTACGAGATTAACAGTTACGTCTTCTGTAAGATGTGTTTTACGAGATTAACAGTTACGTCTTCTGTAAGATGTGTTTTACGAGATTAACAGTTACGTCTTCTGTAAGATGGGTTTTACGAGATTAACAGTTACGTCTTCTGTAAGATGGGTTTTACGAGATTAACAGTTACGTCTTCTAGTAGATTAACACTGGTAGTCCACTTAACTTCTTTAACATATGACTTTATCATTAATCATTACATCTTAACATATGACTATATCATTAACCATTACATCTTAACATATGACTTTATCATTAACCATTACATCTTTTTAACATATGACTATATCATTAACCATTACATCTTAACATATAACTTTATCATTAACCATTACATCTTAACATATAACTTTATCATTAACCATTACATCTTTTTAACATATGAGTATATCATTAACCATTACATCTTAACATATAACTTTATCATTAACCATTACATCTTAACATATAACTTTATCATTAACCATTACATCTTTTAACATATGAGTATATCATTAACCATTACATCTTTTTAACATATGACTATATCATTAACCATTACATCTTAACATATGAGTATATCATTAACCATTACAT
>NW_013772083.1:0-766 GCF_000517525.1 Limulus polyphemus
AGATAGCCCATCGTGTAGCTTTGTGCTCAATTACAAACAAACAACGTATTATTTCCCTCCCCCCAGTGGCACAGCGGTGTGTCTGTGACTTACAACGCTAGAAACCGGGTTTTGATACCCGTGGTGGGCAGATCACAGATAGCCCATCGTGTAGCTTTGTGCTCAATTACAAACAAACAACGTATTATTTCCCTCCACCCAGTGGCACAGCGATGTGTCTGTGACTTACAACGCTAGAAACCGGGTTTTGATACCCGTGGTGGGCAGATCACAGATAGCCCATTGTGTAGCTTTGTGCTTAATTACAAACAAACAAACAAACAAACATCTGTTCTAGTGGTTAGCTAGGCGGCTTGCGAATCGAAAGGTCTGTGGTTCGAGCCGTGATGGCCCCGCACTTTCAACTGTGAGTGCATTATTAAACTTTGAAGAACAATCTAACAGTCATTTGCATTACATGGCTCAATTAAACCTGTAAAAGCTGTTATGTCGGCGGATGCTGTTAGTTGGCTGTCTTCCTCCTAGTCAGTAGTACAAAATAAGGAACTGCTATACCATAATACTAAAGGTTTCACCTGTTTCAGATATATTATTACAAACTATTGCGTTCTGATTGTAACGGTGATTTTGTGAAAACAAAGTTCAACTAGCAAAGTTATTTAACACTTATAAACGTCTTTCAGTGTTTTTGTCTTTTCTGTAAAGCTATATCGTATGTAAAGTATGTATATAGTTTAATTATTTAACACTTATAAACGTCTTTCTA
>NW_013772084.1:0-765 GCF_000517525.1 Limulus polyphemus
ATTAGCAAAGTATGACCCAGTAATGAGAGAGCATTTAGAGCGTGTTATCAACAAGCAAACCTCAACATCTTATCTTTCTCCTGAAATCCAAAATGAGTTTATAAATCTCATGGCTTCACATGTGCGAAATTATTGTTTGTCAACAATTCAAAGAAACAAATACTATGGTATTCTGTTTGATTCCATACCTGATTTAGCCCATCGTGAGCAATTGGCCCAAGTGATTCGGTTTGTTAACATTGACTTTAAGACAAGAAAAGTATAAGTCAAAGAGTCATTTATTGACTTTATACAGATAAAGGAAAAATATGCTGCCAATATTGAGAAAACAATAAGCACAAAATTAGAATCAGATGGAATTTTATTGAGTGATTGTTGTTCACAATGTTATGATAATGCTGCTGTCATGTCAGGCCATCTGTGAGGTGTTCAACAAAGAATTCTGAACAAAAATCCAAAAGCAGTGTTTATAAACTGTGACAACCATAGTTTGAACTTAGCATGTCTTCATATTGCAAGTCAGGAAACAACAGTTATTACCTTTTTTTGGTATAATTGAAGCCATTTATAATTTCTTTGTTTATTAAACAACTCGATGGGACGAACTACAGCAGGAGCTTAAGATCTCTGTCAAGCATGAATCAGAAACACGGTAGAGTGCAAGACAAAGGCAGTAAAAGTTGTACATGAAAAACTGGGTGAATGGCTAGGACTGTTAGAGCAATTAAGTGAGAATGGCAACACAGCTGAAACAAAATGTGGTGC
>NW_013772085.1:0-945 GCF_000517525.1 Limulus polyphemus
ACCAGTAGTTGTTGGTGCTGAGGGACGCCCACCAACCCCCATCGTGATAGTCCCAACAGCTAAATGTAAAATGGCAAGTAGACATAGTGTCTACGTGCAGGAAAGCTGGATGGCCAAAAGTGCAACTTTGTCATATATTCTGCATCTCAGCAAACCCTTGTGAGTATCAAGATGTTAGATCACAAAGGAGTACCAGAAGCCATACAGAAGCTCTGTGGTGTGACAGGACATTATGCAAGGTTGTGGGGACCAGTGTGGGTAACTATTGAGCTCATGGGCATGAAGGACAGATATAAGGTATACTTGGCTGACATTGAAGACCAATGCATATTAGGGTTGGACTACTTACTACCAAGGAAGTGTGTAGTTAACTTCGATAAAATGACGATTGGGAACAACAAAGGCCAAATTCCAGTAAGTGTTGCTGCATCTGTTGATTTTCATGTCACAGCACTTAAGTCAACCACAATACCCCCTATGTCAGAGAAGATAATTTGGGATAGAATAAAAAAACAATCCCAAAGAAGCCCAATGCTTGTGGAAGCAACGGAAGACCCATCCAGGCCAGAGGATGTGAAGATTGGAAGGTTACTTGTGGTACTACATCAAGTAGTACCCATAACAGTGGCCAATTTCTCTAACTTTGAGCAGACACTTAAGGAAGGGGCATTGTTGGGTGTGTGCCAGGAGGTAGAGCCAGTCAATGTTAAAGCAAGACATACAACCATAAATAAAGGACGTCCTCTCCCAGAACATTTAACTGACCTCTATAAGAAGAGTATAGTCCATTTGTCATCATCACAGGCTCTTCAGTTTAGGGAACTTTTGGCGAATTATGCAGATGTCTTTTCAAAAGGAGATCATGACCTCGGCTGCACAGACCTTTTGGAGCACAGAATAAACACAGGCAATCACCGTCCAATAAGATCCCTCTTAGTACAGTAG